>NC_040035.1:12453160-12713570 GCF_003713205.1 Coffea eugenioides | reverse complement strand
AAGTGTTATTAACCCTTGTTGTTATTAAATATATACATATTTTTTGGTTCTCACTTTACCTGTAGGTGCTATCTGAGCAAATGGATTAGAGATTCCGGATATATTTTAGGTGAGCGTGTCAATCATAGTAGACCATTAATATCTTGGAAAACGTTTAACGGATTTAACTATTTGTAGAGTCTCAATTCAAGTATAAACAGGTAATGATGATGACAACTTAATGTCTCCTACAAGAACGCGATAACAACCCGGCAAAAAATTCACACCACGCCACCAACGGCCACTGACTGTTGATTAGTTAAATCTGTGTTCAGTTTGTGATGAACACCACATTTGACCATTCAAAGTCATTATTCGATAACTGGTATTTTGAAATTCATAAAACGTGCATAGAAAAAGAAAACACAAAGGTGAGAAAGGAAGACAAATTGTAGGGCTCGAATTAAAGTCATTTTGCTTTCGTTTCAATGTCAGGTGAAGAGAATATACGGGACTGTGTGGTCCAAAATTAACTACGGAATTACTTTGAATGTGTAGTTTAAAGAGCACAAAGAAAGTCTTAAGTTACTTTTGCACTCACAAGAAAATTTGGTAAAAAAAAAAAATCAAAGATATTTGATTAATAATGAGAGTAGTTTGAAAAATAAAGTCCTAACAAAACCTATTTATAGCCCAATATGCCCGAAACTAAAAAGGAAACAAAAATTGAACTTTTGCCAATAACAAAATTGGTAAATAAGTTGCAGCAGCGCTTATTTTGGGCTTTAATAAAAGGATTTTTTTTATTTATAAAATTTGGCCAAAATATGAGGCATACCATTAAAAGCTTGGCGGCAAAGTTTTAGTTGCAGCAGTTCATATTATTTTTCTTCTTTTTTTTTTTTTGTCTTTTCAGTAAGCTTTTCAAGGTTTTGCGGTAATTCCGAATGGCATACTAATGAATTTCAAACCTTTCTTTCACCATTTCCTAAATCTTCCTATATATAGTTGAGCAATTGCACCAACCTTTCGCTAGGTGGTAGCTTCCGAAATTCCCCGGTTTCTGTAGAATTCATGGCCGCCAACGCTCTCACCACACTTTTCTTTCTCGTCTTACTTTCAACTTCATCCATCTTACCTGCAGCATCAAGAACAGTTTCTGGGACAACAAGTAAGTCTCGTGGTCCAATACCTTGAATAACCTATGATAACTTGGTTTATCGTTTTATGTGTGTTGTACTCTGGTCTCATGCAGATGGATTTCGGGGTAAAGGTGCCAATCTTCCAGAGGTAAAGATAAGCCCAGGTGTCTATCATTCACCAACTACTCATCAAGGACTCGTACCAACAGTCGGCCGATGATTGATTTCTCCCAGTCGGACGATACTTCACAATTTGGGCTGGGATGTTGCTTCTTTTTATAGTTGTTTGTAAGCCTACATACGAATGGGCATCTCCAGTATCAAAATAATCTGTTTTTATGTGTTCTCGTTTTGCATATGGAAAGCTGTATATTCAGTTTCCTGTTGTTTGTTTTGTGGTTCATTTGGACAGTGCTTGGTTTGTTCATGGTTGGTAAATATCAAAACAACCATCCCATGACTCATGCATAACGTAATCGGTTATATCCATATAAATTGATGCCTTTGCTAAGTTGATGGATTCGAATCGCTTATCATGTCATCTATATAAATCTAAGGATTTTTCTAACGAGTGTTTCATTAACAGTCATTACCATTCACCTAATCTACTATATATATATATACTAATAATTATTATTCTCTGTTATATTTGTATACTTTTTTTATTTTATCTTACATACTATTCTTTGTGTTTATTTCCTTTCCCTAATTAATAGGACACATGAAATATGTCTCACAAGTGCTATAGTTGACAAACCCTAAATGTAATTATTAAAAAAAAAAACCCAAAATCTATGGAAGACTGTTTGACTCAACCAACCAAATCTCGATCAATGATGACTCCTAATCTACGGTCACAAACAGATCAGATATGTGAGCCTAACATGATTAATCCGTATATAGAATAGGATGGGCTTATTCTCAACTCATTTTTGAAACTTGGTTCTAAATTCTGATCTTCGAAAAGTTAATTTTTATGCTGTTAGCTAAATTTTGAACACCCGATGATTATTCCGTATATAGGAGAGAATGGGTACGTTTTCAATTGATTTTGAAAACTTGATTTAACTTCTGATTTTGGAAAAGCTATTTTTGTGCTATCAACTCATTTTAAATTTTTTTTTTGTCTAAAAAAGCTTAAAATCAGAAGCATCTCCTTGACTACTTTTGGCTTTTCGATTCTAGCATACTCTTTCATACAGACAAACATACCTTTCAAACTTTTTAACATAATTACTGAGGCCGGGAAAAATATTACTGCCATACACATCTCTGTCATTTATTACTATTTGTACCCCACTTCTAAATTCGCCTTTGCCTCCATGCATCTTCTTCTTTTCCAATATTTAGTCTTTACAAGGAAAACAATTAATTACACATTTAATTAGTACAAATGTCACTTTTGTAGCACATAAGGGCAGTTTGATCATCTTTTTGTCAAAACCAATTTTCAACTCTTTTTGTGAACACCCATGCATTTATTAAAATATTTTATTTTTCAATTGTAAACAAGAACGCTATTTATTCTAAAAAATCTAATTTGAATACAAGCAAAAAATTACTGTCGTATCCTTATTCACTTTATACACTCGTTGCTAATTTGAATACAAGCAAACCCAGGGAAAAAAAAAAGTTTCTCTTTTGGATGAAAGGAGATAGCGAGTCAAAAAATTTCTCTTTTACCACCCACCACATTACCATATCCGTAAATCTTTAAATATGAATTCTCAAATCTTACACCTAATTTTCCAAACTCCAAAGCTGTGAAATCTGGATTGGTTTTGAGAGATGAAGTGGGGTGGATGTACCTACAATGTGGCTGAACCTGAGGGCGTCGGGCCTTGGAACAAAATGTTTGGATTGATGTTTTTCCAAAAATACTTGTAATTTTTCCATGATCACATTTTTTAATCATTATTTTACTTCACATACATTAAATTGTTACAATATTTCCAAAAAATGTTCAGAAAATAGCAATCCAAACGGGAGTAAAAATTGTGATATAATATACAAAGCTATTGTAGTAATACAGAGGATTTGAAAAAATAAGTATGGGAAACAATATGACGGGCATGTGCGTACCCTATGTTATTGTTAATACTTAATATTCTTAATTCCTTTTTTCTTTTATACGTTTTTCTATCTTTTCAATTTTTCTTTTTTTTCTCTTCATCAATTGCATTTCGTGTGTATGTATATGTATATGTATATGTATGTATATACACACACATATAAATATATAAATATAATAATAATAATAATTCACTGTTCAATTCTCATTTTAGCAGATTATTGAATTGACTACTTTCATTTTCTACCGAGTGGAAGCTCAATATTTTTTTTCATGTGGCCATATTTAGTTTTTTTTTTAATTTGAATAGATTTGGAGTATTTTTTTTTTGTAACAATCAATTCCGTTCATTTATTTTCACCCACTTATTCCCCTTTTCTTTTTCACTTTCTTAACTATCTCAACTTTCAATCCATTTATTTAATTCTTACTTTACGTACCAAAATTTACCAAATTGTGCAAAATGGCACTTGTGAGGCCTGTTCTCGTGAAATCTACATGGCGCTTTTGGCATTTCATGAAGTAAACGATTGAACAGTTGGTGATTATCATTTTTTTCAATGCTATATAATAATTGCTAGGTATGTCAAAAATAGTGTAAACCTTAAAATACGCATTATGCTCCTTTAATTTTATAAGACATTATCCAAGTTTGTGTGGAGAATCCATCCTTTGAGAACCTTGTATAGGAAATGAGATTAGTCTAGTGACAGTACTTGCCTAGGAAAACTTAAATAGCGTACTATAATCTAAGCCTGCAATTTCTTTTCCTTTTTCTTCCCGTTTTGGAAACGTTTAACAAATTCCCAAAGTCAATAATTGAACGTTGCATTATCACATTCTCATATTTGGAACACAACTAACGGAGGACTTTGAAAAGTCGGTCAAAATGGCTCTTATATACACAACTGCCTAAAATTATTTGACACGTTAATTTGAGCGGATATTTTGTAGTAATATTTAAGTTCAAAACTTGGGTAGAACTAGTGTTCAAAAACCTAATGGTTCACATTGTGTTACATTGTTTGGTAAAATGATTTGAACAATTTGGATTAATGAATTTTTGAACATCGGATCTATCTAAACGTAAGCCAATATTTAATCATTGTAGTGGGCATCTAATGTGATTTAACATCCTAAGTACCATTTCGATACATACTTTGTTTTATATATTGAAGAATTTGTATCATATAAAGACGTTGATAACTCTTTTAACAACATGGCTATGCTTTGGCTCCTAAAATGCTTATTGATTAGTCATTAGTGATGTTCCCAATAACAGATTCATGTCCTATTTAATTTAATTTTTGTTAGAGGGGTCTGACTTGATTGCACAAGAATTTAGAAAGAATGTGTTACACTAGTTTAATATATTTTGTTCTCACATTAAATTTGAATTCAACAATGTGCTAAACAGATTGGAAGGGTTTCTCAGGTTTAATATGTTTTGTGTTGTTGTGTCTTGAATTCGTGGTTTAAATTATGATTGTGATGAACTAAATTATATCTAGGGATAGGATTTTGTGAAGGAGTTTTGATTATTTATGTTAATTAAATTTTTAACTTTTGTCTTGATTTATTTATCTTGATTTAATTATATGTTTATATTTGGCTACCATAGACATGCTCTTAGGGTTTGTATTGAACTAAGAAGGGATATACAATCATGCACTTGATAAATAAGCATACTTATCCTAATCACTAGAGTAGGTTAGGATTTGTATGACCTAAATATATCACCTAAGATTTTAAAGGATTTAATTAATCACAACTTAGATGTATTTAGAGATAATCAAAGGTACTTGCATGTGATACATTCCTGGCGTGTTAAGAAATTAACTAGATATTCAACTCAAACTCTGGATTAAAATCTGAAATCCTAGTCTTTTGCCAATTGTTTTCTCACCTATATCTTATTTGATTTGAGTGTTTATTTAATTTCTCAAGTAGTGATTAAAATACCCTTTGAGGTTAAATTTTGTTATTTTTGTTAGAATAATTAAAGTAAAAAATTAATTCGTTCCTGTGGGCTTGAACATGGAATACTTTAGATAATTTATTATTACGATCAATACTGTGCGCTTGAAGCAATTCGTTGATCACTACCTGCCCTAAATTTGTGGATTAAAAGAAATTTCATGTTACTTTTGCACTCACAAGAAAATTTGGTAAAAAAAAAAAAATCAAAGATATTTGATTAATAATGAGAGTAGTTTGAAAAATAAAGTCCTGACAAGACCTATTTATAGCCCAATGTGCCCGAAACAAAAAAGGAAACAAAAATTGAAACTCTGCCAGTAACAAAATTGGTAAATAAGTTGCAACAGCGCTTATTTTGAGCTTTAATAAAAGGATTTTTTTTATTTATAAAATTTGGACAAAATACTGGCCAAAATATGAGGCATAGCATCAAAAGCTTGGATGCAAAGTTTTAGTAGCAGTGAAGTAACTTTAGTCAAGAAGAAGAAAATTGTAGCAATGTTGGAATCTTAGTGGAGAAGATGAAAGACAGAACCGGGTTTACTAGGCTTTTCATATTATTTAACTTTTTTTTTTGTCTTTTCTGTAAGCTTTTCAAGGCTTTGTGGTAATTCCGAATGCCATAATACATTTTGCATTAAGTGAGTAGTTACTCATTTTTCTTTCACAAATTTACCCAAATTATACACTTATGAATTTCAAAGTGTTTACTTTCCTAAATCTTCTTATATATAGTTGAGCAATTGCACCAACCTTTCGAATAGGCGGTAGCTTCCGAAATTTACCGGTTCCTGTAGAATTCATGGCCGCCAACGCTCTCACCACACTTTTCTTTCTCGTCTTACTTTCAACTTCATCCAATCTTATCTGCAGCATCGTGAACAGTTACCGGGACAAGAAGTAAGTGTCCAAAAAGGGTTTTATTTATTTTTTTATTTGAAAAATATATTTTGGGTGATTCAGTATACCTTAACTCAATATTAAGTGGCGATTCTTATTTTTTTTTTCTTAAAAACCCTTTTTAGACTATTATTTTGAGCCAAAACCATCGCACTTTTTAAATCCCATTTTAGACCCTTTTTTCTTTATTTATTTTCTAAAAATCGCAAAAACTCATTTTTCACTCATCTTTTAATAAAAATTCATTTTTCAACGCTTAGATTATTTTTCTTTTAAATATATACACACGCAGTATTATATGTATTTATTTACTCTTAATAATTATACACGTGTTCACGAACAAATTCGAATAGTTAGCAAATAGGTTCACGTTCAGCTCGATTATTAAACAAACTTAATATTGTATTCAAACTCGATTCGGTTAGTATACAATCAAACTTTTTTTTGAAATAAAAATTTGAACATGAACGTAATCGCGAACAGTTTAGTTGTTAAAAGCTCTTCTTGATGTGGATAGATTTGCTATCTTTTTCAAAGATTTTTACTTGCCCAGTCAGTATTTAGCCAATCAACCAGCCAGTTGTTAGAGATATAGACTTTGCCATACCTGTTTTTTTATGTCAAATTTGTGCTCATTCTTGTATGCCACTTAATCTTTGCAATCTTTTTCCAAAAGTTTTTTTGAATGCATAGTAATTTTTTCCCTCCACAAAAAAGAAAAGTTAAAACATTTCTTTACTCATCCAATAATCATTTATCATCTAAACAAATTTTTAATTTTTTTTGAATAATGGATTTTAAAAATTATTTTCGTTTCACGAACAAAAAATTTAAAGCAACCACAGAAATAATGGATTAAATTTCTTTTGTAGTAGCATCATTTGGTGCTTCGGTTGTAACTCATTTGCTTTGTTGTTTTCGTCGTACTTTAAAATGGTTAGTGCGACCCATATCTTGATCAATAATCATTCTTCGCCTGTTACGGTGTCATATCTCGTTGTCGCTGACGGCGGTGGCCGCTGCACCAATAGCCCTTAATGCCACCAGCAGAAATTGTCCCCTTCATGGTTGCAGGCTGTACCCAGTGGCGAGCCTAAATCAAGCTGTACTTTGCGACCGCTTTTGCCCCCAACAAGTTCTTCTGTCATTTCCGCCGGAAACATGGGTGTTACCTATCATTGTCATATTCTACGTTTTAAGAGTTTTATTTCTTTCATTTTTGACGCGTTAATTGATGAAGGGTTGACTGACTTTTCAAACACAAGTACTAATTTGCAACTTTAGAATTACGTGTTGGAAATGATTTTGTTCTAGGTCGTAGCGTCTCGAGTTGAGCTGGGCACCAGGCCCGGATTCCGATTGGAGGAAGTATTCCGAATCTCAACTAGGTAAATATTCATAGCGTTTTCTAACGGTTGCACTCAAGTATTCTTTAATACATTTAATATTCATCTAATTTAATACATTTATAATTAATTTCTTTCTTTTATTTATATATTTTTCTTATGTAATCTTGCATATTCTCTCTTATATTTATTTACTTTTCCTAATTAATCTTATATTTTGAAAAATATAACACTGAAATACATCTTAACAGGTGCCACCTTCCAATTATAGTCCACCTTCTAATTCAAGAATATAGTTAAGTTTTAACTTCTTTAAAACACTCTTATTTAGTATGTTTCGTTATTAGTAAATTATAAGTTATCTAATTTAATACATTCAACTTTTTCACCTTTGATATATGTCTTGAACGAAGCCTCTTCAAAATGGTATAGCGGTTTCTACCATTTCTTTGGTATTAGACTGACACAATGGTACAAGGTATTCTGCCTCGCATCAAGTCAATAGGAACCAAAGGACAACTGACAAGGCTGACTTCACCTTGAAAATGAAGCACAAAATAAGAGAGTATAACTAAAAGATTACCGGTAAGCTGATAAAGATTTGTGCTGAGAATTGCATCACATGACAGGCAGGTTATGAATGTGAATGTTTAGTTATATATTAAAATGATAATATTTCAATAAAAAAAATTTTAGTCTCCAAAATTTATAATTTTAAGCACATTTAGAACAATTGATGGAACTTAACATTGATTAACAGTCAAAATCGTTTTAGCAATAAAATTCTATTTCAATTTTTCCTATATTATAACCTCCTAATTTTTGTTCTGTATATCAAATATGTATTATTATCCAATTTTAACTTATTTAACGAAGATATACTTTTTAGGTTAAATGATAATGTTGTGCCTATATTATTCTATATAGAGTACATAGTGGCTAACGACACTGTGTTATCTAATTTGAATTATTTATCTATAGAACCAAAAAAGTAAAACAATCAAAATATATTTCATAAAAAAAAAACTATAGTAGGTAAACTACATATAACCAAGAGACATTTAAAATACTTTGAACTCGTGCTAAATTGCTCTAGTAGTAGGGGCACAATTTATATACTTTTCTCAGTTTTCTGTCTATTAAATCCAAAGTTTCAATGGAAAGTTTTAAAATAGTTACTTTGCTATTTGTTTACCTTAATATTTTACCACAACCCTCCCCCCGTTACCTTAAGAATCTTATTGAATGATTCAAAGAATTATACAAAATATTAATTTCATCTTAAATTCAATTGATAATCTATTAAAATTGAAAAAAGAAAACAAACCTGATTTACTTATAGTTCATATTCTTTATAGTTTGAATGGATATCTAATTGAGCGTTTAAATATCAATACAAGTAACAAAAAAAAAATTCATTATCAATTAATTCTCCATAATGCAAAACCATACATACATATATAATGCTACATTTGGGACCAGTTATGCAAGAGTAAAAGTCTACGAGAAACAAGTGGGATGAATACACAAAATAAAACAATAAAAGAAAGAAGTTTCGTGAACCTTTGCACATTTTCAACATAATTTCAATCTAATTTGCATTTCTTTTCCTTTGAAACCGTTAATATCACTATTTAAAATCTAAGATACCATGATGATCCAAATTCGAAACATTGCTATAAAAAATGCAAAGTCAAAACTATTCAGTAGTGGCAACTTGACTTTGATCTTTAATCATCATTTTTTCGTCAATTTACTAAATATGCTTAAGATTTGAAACACTGGGGACCAAATTTGTTTTGATCCAAGCATTAATGATCAGTCTTACACACATGCAGAGTATTATAAACAGGAATTGTATTTCTTCCAAATTTTGGATATATGTTATGTATTGATTTAAATTACAAGTTTTAAACTTATTTTCTTCATAATGGTTGGTTAGTGATGATTTAGTTTTAATATTATCGTGATGTCATTTTCTAATAAAATGGAGGTGATTTGTCACTTAATCATAAATTTTAATCTCTTTTTGCCTAAAAATATGTTCAAGTTCAGGAGTACCAGTTGTAAAAAGTTTTTATGTTATTTGAAAGAAAATTATTCATTCATTAGTAAATTCGGGCATGTCATCTTGTATTATATTATCCATGAAAATATATGGAATACTTTTAATGTGAAAATTGTTTGATGTCCTACTTTTAGAATAGACAATAAGCAGTTATATTTTTGTATTTATACCTATTAAAAATATTTCTTAACTGTATCACTACATAGTTTAATTAATACGAATATTTGATTTCAAGCATGTATACATTAGTACAAATACCATTAGTATTACTAGTGATAAATGGTGCACTCAATCTATGTACAATTTAAACAATCATTTTTTATATGGAACAAAATGGCATAAAATTTTAATAAACAAAAAACTTTGATCTTTTAAAAAAAAATTTAATATTATTTTAATGAATTTGGTAATTATAATGTTTGTGGTTGGTTATTGGTGAAAGTTAGTTGTGGTATTGGTTCACAATACATAGCCAACATGTTAATCAGATGATAAAAGTATAATTAAGTGATGGATTAATCTTTCCTACACTAACAGTGTATACACTATCAAAGTTGGATGAATTACAAATATGCAAAATTTAAATTTAAAATTCAACTTTTGCATATATGTCATAGATTCAATAGTGATAGTGTATACGCTGTCAGTGTATATAAGTTTTGCTCGTAAGTGATTGCGATGATAATGCTGAAAATTTAAAAGTGACAAATATGGTCTAATTAAATTCACCTATACGCACTGCGGTTATTATGTCATCAATTCATTCTCATTAATTTGGTCTAATACCATTACAAATGCATTTTTAAAATATTTCTTTATGTTCTACCCACAAAATATAAAAAACAATCATGCAACAACATATTACTTCTGCTACAAATATTCCATCTCAACTAATTAATTAACCATTCGTTTACTCATTTACAGTTATTAATTCATATGATTGGTTTAATTAATTGCACATACTAATTTACGATCATTTTCCTCCTACCCATGATTGGTTTAAGGGCTACTCACATTTAATCCCCTTAAGGTATATCCTATTTATCAATTTACCCCATAACCTTTAATTTTGCTCACTTAATCCCCTACAGGACAAAATTACCCTTGCATTATTTTGACTTTTTATTTACCTTGTTTTCTTTTCTTTTATTTCTTTTCCTCTTTATTCTTTATTTAATTCTTTCTCTTTCCCACAAAATATTCACCTTAATGATTGAAATTAAAAAAAAAGGAATTGCAGAGATCTATCTTCTCCTTAAATGATTAAAAAAAAATTCAAATCACTTTCCTAAAATACAATTTTTTTAGCATTTCAATTCTTTTAATTTTGAATTTTCCTCTTTCCTTTATAGTTTCTCATTTTATTCTCAAGAAAATATCATAAGATGAAATTGTTTTCCTTTCTTTTATTTCTTTTTCTCTTTCTTCTTTCTTTTATCATTCCCAATAGAAAATTCAATTTCAACGAAAATTTTTGTTTTGAATTTGTAATTGCATATTTTTAGGTGAAGATTAAAATGGCATCAAAAACTAATTTTGATTTATTGTATGATACCAGGTGTCACAAATTTCAATTGATGATTATTAATCAGGTCACAATTTCATTTTAAGATATTTTTTTGGGAATAAAATGAGAAACTAGGAAGGAAAGAGGAAAATCAAAAAATAAAAGACTAGAAAGGTTAAAAAAATTGTATTTTAGGAAATTGATTTGAATATTTTTTTAATCATTTAAGGAGAAGATAAATCTCTGTAATTTCTCTTTTTTAATTTCAATCAGTAAGGTGAAAATTTTTGTGGGAAATGCCTTGCTTGGATTGCTGTTTTCCGTAAAAAAATTTCGTCATTTTCCGTGAACACATTTCCCTATTACCTTTTTTCCTCACATACATCAAATCGCTAAGTAATTTTTTCATGAAAAATGACGGAAAATGCAATCCAAACGGGACCTTCGAAGAATTAAATAAAGAAGAAAGAGAAAAAGAAATAAAAGAAAGGAAAACAAGATAAATGAAAAGTCAAATAATGCAAGGACAATTTTATCCTATAGGAGGTTAAGTGAGCAAAATTAAAGGTTAGGGGGTAAACTGAAAAATGAGGTATACCTTAAGGGGATTAAATTTGATTAACCCTTGGTTTAATTCTCCTCGTTAATTGCTTCAACCATTAACAAGTTGCTTTTTAACTTCCCCGACTCTGCCCACCACAACAATAGCTCTGCACTTTCAGTTCTCTCAATCATCTTTATGTCCATTCAATCTGGGTCCATAACCCTGTCACAACAGCACCTCGTTCCTCTCAATCTTTATTAAGCCTTATGTCTCCCGGTAAAATTTACCACTCATGTGCCTGATCCAAACCGCTTTGACGTCAGTAATTGTGATCGTGTCTTACATTTACGTGATCCGTACCCCTTACCAACCGATTGGTACAAACCACTATACCATTTTGTAGAATTTTCTATGTCTTGAATGGTGCAATATACCATCATCATTGTTGTTGTTATAAATAATGAAAAAGTATAGTTATTAGTGATACTTCTAATCTTAATATAAGGGTATTTTAGAAAAATAATAGGCTAGATTTATTTTTCTAACAAATTTAATTAAATTTTGTTATAATTAATATAAAAGTATAGTGATTCGTGATACTCCTAATATTAATATAAGGGTATTTTAGAAATACATTATGCTAGATTTGTTTTTCTAGCAAAATTAACTAATTTTTCTTAAATTGTGTGAGAACAAAAAATCAATACTATCAAAGTGGAACGAAAGTAGTAACATTTACCAAGTATTTATAAATATTCTTTTACTGAGACACTGGTTCAATCACCTACTTAGTAGTGAACCAACCATGTCGTCTGTCTGTCGACTTCCTTATCGGGCGAGTTTAATAAATATGATTAAATAATTTTTTAGAAGATGGTAGTCATGTTTTTCTGCAAATTTAATTTGATGCTAACGTTTACTGTCAAAGGCCTAACAGACTTTCACAGACAATATATATTTTCAAACAAATATGATGTTGGGTCCTTTCGTAAAGGTCGGGCCAATCGTCAAGATCAATCCAGTAGCGGTCGGCTTCATGCAATTGTAACATTGGGTCCTTGTGTGCGAAGGTCCAATATATAGGATCAACTTGAAGAAATTTTGGATGGCAACAGCTGATGTTTTCAAACAAATTTAGTGGTGGGCAGTTGTTAATAAAAGTCCCATAGTCGTGGTTGATTTTAAAAAAATATTTAATGTTGGGCCTTAATGGCAAAGGTCCAAAAGACTTTTCAGTCAAGATGAGGTTGGCTGTCCAAGTCTTTTCCTCCAAGTAATTCTCTACTCATTAATTAGTACATTTTGAAAACAGCTGTTAACGAAAAGAATTTATTTAAGAGCTCGAATATATTTATCATCTTGACTAAAGAAAGTCTTTTGGGATACAATCAAAAAGTCTTTTTTCATTTAAGAGCGCTGATACATATATCATCTAATCGAGGAGTTTACTTAGACTTTTTAAATTTTTTAAAAAGTAGTAATCAATTAGTGGACGCTAAAAGGACATTACTTGGAGGACAAGTCTTTTTAAGGGGACAATGACAGAGGATTAAAGACTAAAACTAAGGAGTGCCAAAATCTTAAACGTACAATTGCTGGCGAACAATCATGATACACAAATGTTTTTAGACTTGTAAGCATTGACAGGTCGTCAGCCTGTGCAATAATAAAACCTGCTCAAACTAAAAGTGATTTCTGTAGATAGTGGTGAGCAGGGTCGAATCCACAGGGACTGGGAGTAATTGTTTCTTTTCAAATTCACAGTAACAAGGGGGTGTTTTTATGCAGAGAGTGACAATCAAATAAATGCGAATAAAATCTAAGAAACTACTAAAAATTAAATAACAAATTACTAAAATCAAATGAGTGATAATTAAGGATCTAGCCAAGGAATAACTTCAGCAATGGTTCATCTAATTGATCATCGATAAGCAAAGGCAATTCCAATTATTCATCAATAAATAGGTTATAACTACCAAACAAGCGATGGCAGTCAACCCCTCCTTACTGTGTCGGTGATCAAGGTACGCCCGTTAATCACTGCTCTAATTGAGAAATAATCCTAGGTACGCCCGTAGAATTTAATTCCCCAATTGCCTTACGTATTAGAGGAGCCCTATTCTAACCAAATAACGCACTACCAGGGTTATTTTAGATTAGCCCGCGTATTCCCCTGACACAAACCTAATCATGCCAGTTGTCACTATTTTAGAGCAATTAAACAATTACGGATTTAATGCCCTAATTGACAATAGATTACCCAATCAACTAATTATCTGGATCCAAGACAATCAATTAATTAAACAACCATAAGCACTGCAACCAGGGAATATGCGAATACCAATGAATAAAAAGAAAAAATAAAATTAAATCGATCTCACAAGTTTAGGCGACCCAAAGCATCCGTTGTCCCTTGACTAGACAAAGGGATTTAGTTCATGTTTGCAGAACAAAGCCCAAACAGAATTGCAGAGGGAGACGCAGCCATCAATTGCGCAAATGCCCAAGTTCAATTCGTTTGAAGGAGTAAGCTAAGCTATCCTGCCATGCGTAAGAAAAGTAAAAAGCAAAGCTCCAGGAAAAGTCAACAATAAAGCTCCTAAGCTACAGACGAAAGACTAAGCAAAGCCAGCCATCCTTTCCTCTCTGAAGCATTCTACTCTAATGCCTCGCCATTGTGCGGCGGCTCTCCTCCGAGAGGAGGAAAATTCGAGAGCCAAAGAAGACTTCGGCCTCCCCCTTTTAATGCTGTCTGCGGGCCAATTACCAAGAAGGGTTGTGGTTTGATATTCCAAAAATGTCCCTAGATGCCTGCTACTTGAACTCTTTCTTGATAACTGTCAAATTGGCCTTGATTGTGATATTTTTGTTCTACTCCCTGAAATAAATATAAATTACGAAAAATGAGTAGAATCTAATAATTAATTCACATCAAGTCAGGTAATAGGGGAAATTAATAATAAAATAAATGACAAAATTGCAACCTATCAAGCATGTTCTTAGATACAGAAATGTTTTGAAGTGTGCCATTTTGACAAGGTAGTCCTCGCAATGGACTAGATAATTGATTTTAATCCAATTCCAAAACTACCAATTGTTTTAGCTTTCCAAGTTCCTGTGGGATGGTCGGTACAGAATATAGCTTTTTAGGAGATGCTGTTTTTCCAAGTTACTCGAGTTGCCACTTAAAATAGGATTGGAACCATATTAAGTTGGTTCTTACCTAATTCCATGTCTAAAAGGAATTTTAGATCACCTAAATTCTTTGGAATTGAACCAGAATGTTGGTTGTCAAAGAGATATAGATGCATCAAATTGGTTAAATTGCCTAGTGACTTAGGGATTGAACCAGCAAGATAATTTTTAGACAAGACAAGAAATTAAAGTGAGATTAAGTTTCCGATCGCATGAGGATCGGGACCAAATAGGTGATTTTGGAATAGATATAATTTGACTTGCCTATCGAGGTTATCAAAAGTGGCTGGAATTAGGCCTGTTAAATTGTTATACTGTAGATAAACGTTAACAATACCATACGTTGTTCCTATTTCTGGAGGAATTGGACTTGAAAGCTGATTATGCACAAGAGCTAAATGAATCAAATTTCTCAAGTCGCAAATTTCAGGTGGGATTTCTTGTAGAGCTGTAAACGAATCGAATCGAATCCAGTATCTCATGTTTGAACTCTATTCGTTAAGCGATTCGAACTCGATTCGCGTTCATTCGTTAACTTTCGAACTCCAAACCTGTGTTCGTGTTCACTTCGTTAAGCAAAGTTCATGTTCAAATTCGAGTTCGTATTCGGTTCGTTTAACATAAATGAATCGTTCGCGAACATGTTCGAAAAGTTCGAATCTAGATTATTCCAGGCTTGTTTGTTTAACGGGTTATCACTAAGATTTTTTTGTGATTGTATCAGTTTTTTTTTTTTTTTTGTCTTTTCAATAAGCTTTTCAAGGCTTTGTGGTTAATTCCGAGTGGCATACTACATTTTTGCATTAAGTGAATAGACTCATTTCTCTTTCACAAATTTGCCCAGTTTATACACCTCTTATGAATTTCAAACCTTTCTTTTACCATTTCCTAAATCTTCCTATATATATATATATATAGTTGAGCAATTGCACCAAACTTTCGATAGGTGGTAGCTTCCGAAATTCACCGGTTTCTGTAGAATTCATGGCCTCCAACGCTCTCACCACACTTTTCTTTCTCGTCTTACTTTCAACTTCATCCATCTTATCTGCAGCATCAAGAACAGTTTCTGGGACGAGAAGTAAGTTTCGCAGTCCAATGCCTAAAATAAGCTCTGATATCTTGGTTTATCGTTTTATGTATGTTGTACTCTGGTCTCATGCAGACGGATTTCGGGGGAAAGTTGCCAATCTTCCAGAAGCAAAGATCACCACCTTCTGGGCAGGGGAGCACCCCTAAGCGAGGCGGCTTAGAGTCCTCCCCAGGCGGCCTTAGATGATTGAATACTTCACTATTTGGGCTGGGATGTTGCTTCTTTTTATAGTTGTTTGTAAGCCTAAATACGAATGGGCATCACAAGTATCAAATAATCTGTTTTTATATGTCCTCGTTTTGCTTATGGAAAGCTGTATATTCAGTTTCTGCTGTTTGTTTTGTGGTTCATTTCTTCATGGTTGCTAAATATCAAAACAACCATCCCATGACTCATGCATAACGTAACCGGTAATATCCATATAAATTGATGCCTTTGCTAAGTTGATGGATTCAAATCGCTTATCATGTAATCTATATAAATCTAAGGATTTTTTTAATGGGTGCCCCATAAATAGTCGTTAGCATTCATTTAATCTATTATATATATATATATATATATATACTAACAATTATTACACTCTGTTATATTTATATACTTTCTTTATTTAATCTTATTTACTATTCTTTGTATTTATTTCCTTTCCCTAGCTAATTTTATATTTTAAAAAATAGGACACATGAAATATGTCTTAACCCAAAATCTATGGAAGACTGTTTGACTCGACCAACCCAATCTCGATCAATGATGGCTCCTAACCTACGGGCACAAACAGATCAGATATGTGAGCCTCGCATGATTATTCAGTGTATAGAAGAGGATGGGCCTATTGTCAACTAATTTTTGAAACTTGGTTCTAACTTCTGATCTTCTAAAAGTTAATATTTATGCTCTCAGCTAAATTTTGAACACCCGATGATTATTCCATGTATACGAGAGAATGGGTATGTTTTCAATTGATTTTGAAAACTTGATTGAACTTCTGATTTTGGAAAAGCTATTTTTGTGCTATCCACTGATTTTAAAAATTTTGATTTTTTTTTAGTCTAAAAAAGCTTAAAATCAGAAGCATCTCTTGAGCTACTTTTGGCTTTTGGATTCTGGCACACTTTTTCATACAGACAAACATACCTTTCAAACTTTAACATAATTACTGAGGCGGGGAAAATTTTACTGTCATACACATCTCTGTCATTTATTACTATTTGTACCCCGCTTCTAAATTCGCCTTTGTCTCCATTCATCTTCTTCTTTTCCAATATTTAGTCTCTACAAGAAAAACAATTAGTTACATAAAAAATACCATTTAATTAGTACAAATGTCACTTTTGTAGCACATAAGGGCAACTTGATCATCTTTTTGTCAAAACCAATTTTCAACTCTTTTTGTGAACACCCATGCATTTATTAAAAATTTTTTTTTTTTCAATTGTAAACAAGAACGCTATTTATTCTAAAAATCTAATTTGAATACAAGCAAAAAATTACTGTCGTATCCTTATTCACTTTATACACTTGTTGCTAATTTGAATACAAGCAAACCCAGGGATAAAAAAAAAAGTTTCTCTTTTAGATGAAAGGAGATAGCGAGTCAAAAAATTTCTCTTTTACCACCCACCACATTACCAGATCCCTAAATCCTTAAATATGAATTCTCAAATCTTACACCTAATTTTCCAAACTCCAAAGCTGTGAAATCTGGATTGGTTTGTGGTTGAGAGATGAAGTGGGGTGGATGCACTTACAATGCGGCTGAACGTGAAGGTGTCAGGCCTTGGAACAAAATGTTTGGATTGATTTTTTCCAAAAAAAAATTTAATTTTTCTGCAATCATATTTTTTAATCATTATTTTACATCACATACATTAAATTGTTACAATATTTCTAAAAAAAAATTTAGAAAATAGCAATCTAAATAGGAGTAAAAATTGTGATATAATACACAAAGCTATTGTGGTAATACGGAGGATCTAAAACAATAAGTATGGGAAACAGTACGACGGGCATGGGCATACCCTATGTTATTGTTAATACTTAATATTCTTAATTCCTATTTTCTTTTATACCTTTTTCTATCTTTTCAATTTTTCTTTTTCTTTCTCTTCATCAATTGCATTTCGCGCGTGTGAGTGTATGTATATATATATGTATCTATATACACATATAATAATAATAATAATAATAATAATAATAATTCACTGTTCAATTCCCATTTTAGTAGGTTGTTGAATTGACTACTTTCAACTTTTTTTTCATGTGGCCATATTTAATTTTTTTGAATTTGAATAGATTTTGAGTATTTTATTTTTTTTGTAACAATCAATTCCATCCATTTATTTTCACCCACTTATTGCCCTTCATTATTCTGGCATTTGATCAGTAAAGAAAATCATCTAAATGTTGCATTCGATGGTATAGTAATTGTCAGGTATGTCAAAAAATAGTGTAAACCTTAAAATACACATTATGCTCCTTTAATTTTATAAGACATTATCCAAGTTTGTGTGGAGAATCCATCCTTTGAGAACCTTGTATATGTAATGAGATTATTCTAGTGACAGTACTTGCCTAGGAAAACTTAAATAGCTGGTATCTGAATTTTCTTTCTAGTTTCTTTTTCTTCCCCATTCTTCTTTCCTTAAACGTACACATAAAGATCATTACTTTGCCAATTATTGAACCCTTATATCCTCTTGGCCTGATAGGTTGTTTGCCATTTTTAATACAAGTAAAGGCAATCCATTTCTCCTTCCGGTACCCCGTACCCCCCCCCCCCCCCCCCCCCCCAAAAAATAAAGAGTACTTATTTTTCCTTAATCTAAGCCTGCAATTTCTTTTCCTTTTCTTCCCGTTTTGGAAACGTTTAACAAATTCCAAAAGTCAATAATCGAACGTTGCACTATCACATTGTCACGTTTGGAACAAAACTAACGCAGGACTTTGAAAATTTGGTCAATATGGCTATTATATTACACAGTAATAATTGACAAGCCGAACTCCAACCCATCCGAATTCACTCCAAGAATCTACGGTAATGGTGATCGAGCTCACGGCCAACTCCAGTGAATCAAATTTAACGCTTAGAGGGGACTGACCGGATTACAAGAAACTTTTGAAATTACACTTTCGAAATTACAACAAACTCCAACCCATCCGAATTCACTCTAACGCCTCCAAGCAGGACTTTTGTTCTCACATCAGCTAAAGGAATTGCATGAATAAATGTGTAAGAATTTTCTCAAATATGTGGTCTTCGATCAATCAAATCATTAGAGGACCTGAAATGGTCCATTTTGACCATTCTGCCTAATAAATGCCTAAGGAATTTTGGAAGGGTTTCTTGGTCGTTTCTTGTGATCACAGGAACACATGGGCCGTATCTTGTGTTACACATGAACAAAGTAGTCATGAGACAAGTAATAATTCGTTACTACCTTAATTCGTGGATTAAAAGAAATAGCCTGTTACTTCAACTGCAGTCTGCGGTCTTTTTCAACTTGACTTTAGCGGCAGTGACCGTTGACTGTCAAAATCTGTGGTTTGTTTGTAATGTAAATGCCTGCTTTTAGCCTTCATTCGATGCTTGAAGTCTGAATTCAATAAACGTGTTTAGAAAAAAGAATTCACTAAGGGAAGGATAAATTGACTGCTTTTGTCTGTATCAAAATTGGCAAACTATCTATCAGGTCAAAAGTATACATTAAGTTTCGATTTGTATGCATATGAAGAAATAAAAAATACAACCTTTGAAGTCTTGTCTATAAAGGGTGGATCCGTCAATGTCTCATTTTGCAGTTCATACAAATAAACAAATTAACCAATAAGGATTTGCTGTAGCAAATTCTTGTTAGGAACTCCTATGTTCATTAGTCTCCATCCTTGTTCTGCTGCCTTAATTAGAGCAAGTTTGACTCCTTCAGCCAGTTGTTGAAGATGATTGTCAACTGCTCTCTCTCTCTCAAAGCCCATGAAAGTTGTATTTGGTTCATTCTTTTTGACAATGGTACGATGTGACAAAACAGAAATTTCTTCGTTACCACCCTATCCTTGTCCGAGGCCCTAATTAGTGGATTAAAAGAAATTGCCTGTTACTTCAACTGCAGTCTGCGGACTTTAGAGGCAGTGACCGTTGACTGTCAAAATCTGTGGTTTGTTGTAAACTTGTAATATAAATGCCACGGTGATTGACTTTGAAAGTCTTCATTCGATGATTGAAGTGTGAATTCATTAAATGTGTTTAGAAAAAAGAATTCACAAAGGGAAGGAGAAATTGACTGCTTTTATCTGTATTAAAATTGGCAAACTATCTTTCAGGTCAAGAGTATACTTTTTTTTTTTAAGTGTAAGTTGGGGATTCGAACCTGAGACCTCTCGCTTACACTCTTTTCCCTCATACCACCCAATCCATCCCTCCCCCAGGTCAAGAGTATACATTAAGTTTTGATTTGTATGCATATAAAAGGGAAAAAAAAGAAAAAAGAGTGGAAAAAAATAAAAAAATAAAAGGGTAAATACATTTACCTCCCTGTGGTATAGAGTGTTTTCTTATATAATTCCTATATGGTTTCAAAAGTTATACAGAACTCCCTCATAGTTTGGCTTAAAATGTCAAAGTGACGGAAATAGTCATTCATAACGGAACTTTTAAAAATACCGAAATTACCTTTATAAATACACGACACACTAATCCCGTATGGTTTTTATGTTTTACCACATAATCCCCTTATAGTTTAATATTTTACCATTTAATCCCCTTATAATTTTCAAAATATATACATAACCCCCTTTGGTAATAATTTTCAACTATACATAAAGATATTTTCGACATTTTAGATGACTCCATTGCGAATGATCATTTCCATCACTTTGACACTTTAATCCAAATCATGAGGGGATTATGTATAGCTTTTGAAATCATAGGGGGTTATGCAAAACAAACTAAATCACAGGGGGTAAAGTGTAATTTGCCCAAAATAAAAAATAAAACCTCTGAAGCCTTGTCTATAAAGGGAGGATCCGTCAATGTCTCATTTTGTAGTTCATACAAGTAAACAAATTAACCAATCTGTCCAGCCTCAGCTGAGCTAGACGAAAAGAAATCATGCTTCCAAATTTCATTACAGAGGTTTTCGTTTTTATGTTTATTTTAGTGCTACATACACTAGCCCCATCATTTCCTCCCAAAGTTTGTGCATCAGCTTTTGCGGAAGAGGCTGCTGCCCTCTTAAAATGGAAAGCCAGTTTTGCCAACCAGAATAGTTCCCTCTTGATTTCATGGAATATTAAGCCTACCAAAGCCAAGAATTCTTCCAGCCCTTGCACTTGGGCTAGTGTCTCATGCAATATTGATGGAAGTGTCAACAGACTGAACCTCACAAATTCCAATGTCAGCACGACACTCTATGACTTCCCATTTTCATCCTTGCCAAACCTTGAATACGTTGATCTTTCCATGAATGAACTTTTTGGCAGCATACCGGCCCAGATTGGTAATCTTTCCAAGCTCATTTATCTCGATTTCTCGATCAATCAGCTGTCACAAGAAATCCCACCTGAAATTGGCTTGTTACAAAATCTTCAAGTCCTCCATCTGAACGAAAATCAATTGTCTGGTCCAATTCCTGAGGAATTGAGCCATTTAGTCTATCTTACTGAGGTTGATTTGAATACCAATCATATCAATGGCACAATTCCATCTTCCTTGGCAAATTTGGTTAACTTGACATACTTGTCTTTGTATGGAAACCTATTATCTGGTTCCATTCCTCCAGAAATAGGAAACTTATCCAATCTTGTCACTGCTTTTTTGAGCTCTAACCTTCTAACAGGTTCAATTCCACCTGATCTAGGTAACCTCAGTAAGTTGGAGACCTTGTTCCTTTTCCAAAACAATCTGTCCGGTTCCATTCCAGTTGAGTTAGGGCAGTTGAAATCACTTCAAAATTTGAGCTTGTTCGGAAATAATCTCATTGGCACAATTCCAACATCACTGGGTAATCTGACGAATTTGACTGTCCTCCATCTCTATGATAACCAACTCTCAGGCTCAATTCCTGAAGAGTTGAGCAACCTAGAGCTACTTACAGATTTGGAACTAGACAGGAATGAACTGAACGGTTCTATTCCTAAATCATTTGGTGATCTGAGCAACCTGGAATTTCTGTTTCTCCGTGAAAACCAGCTTTCTGGTTCCATTCCAGAGGAGCTAGGGAAGTTGGCAAAGTTGGCTGTGATGGAGATGGATACAAATCAATTCTCTGGTCATCTGCCGGAACATCTTTGCCAAAATGGAACACTTCAGAACTTCACGGTAAGCAACAACAAGCTGATAGGCCCAATCCCTATAAGCTTGAAAAATTGCTCAAGTTTATTTAGAGCTCGATTTCAGGGAAACCGGCTGACTGGGAATCTGTCAGAGATGTTTGGTATCTACCCGAACTTGAATTTCATGGATCTTAGCAACAATGAATTCTATGGCGGACTTTCTGGCAACTGGGGTAGATGCCCAAACTTGGCAGCTCTTTTGCTTGCCGACAATCACATCACAGGTCAGATCCCTTCAGAGCTGGGAAATGCATCTCAACTTCATGTACTTGATTTGTCTTCCAATGACTTTACTGGGGAAATTCCAAAGCAAGTTATGATGCTGGCTTCTATGCTCAATCTGTATCTACAAAATAACCAACTTTTTGGCAATATACCTGAAGAAGTAGGTCAGCTAAAAAATCTGCTTTATCTTGACCTGTCAGCAAATTTCTTGCGTGGATCTATCCCAGAAAATTTTGGAGGTTTCCAGCAATTATTTTACCTGAATTTGAGCAACAACAACTTGAGTCAACAGATTCCACCTCAGATGGGTGAGTTAACTCGACTTTCTATCTTGGATCTGAGTCATAATTACATCACAGGAGAAATACCATCTGAATTCAGAAGTTTACAGAGTCTAGAGATATTGAATCTTTCCCATAATTACCTCTCTGGTTTCCTTCCAAAGGCTTTGGCAGAGCTGCCTGGTTCTTTGCATATTAACATATCTTTCAATAACTTTGAGGGTCCAATTCCTTACGGCAAAGCCTTTAAAAATATTACCATAGAAGAACTGAGGGGAAACAAAGGTTTGTGTGGGAATATTACTGGTTTACAAGTATGTGAAAGTCCTCAATTGAGTAGAAAGCATGTAAACGGTAAGGGGTTCAATCTTGTTCTTGTAATTGTGCTCCCTCTTCTAGGATCACTCTTACTTCTTTGTGCATTCTTTGGAGCTCTTAAAGTTTGTCGACAAAGAAAAAGAAAGACCACAGAGAATGTCGAGGATGCTGATTTGTTTTCCATAACCACCTATGATGGCAAAGCAATGTACCGAGAAATTATAAAAGCAACAGAAGAGTTTAGTGAAATATTCTGCATAGGGGAGGGAGGTTTTGGAAGTGTGTACAAAACAGTTCTTCCACCTTCTAACTTAGTAGCTGTAAAGAGACTTCATCTGTTGCCCGAGAAGGTCTACTTCGACAGTTTCTTGAACGAGATAAGAGCCTTGACAAACATCAAGCATAGAAACATTGTGAAACTCTATGGTTTCTGCTCAACTTCCAAACACTCCTTGTTGGTCTATGAGTACCTTGAGCGAGGTAGCTTGGCCAAAATTTTTAGCGTGGATGAAGAAGCCAAGGAACTAGACTGGGAAAAGAGGGTGAACATCATCAAAGGCGTGGCTCATGCCCTATCTTACATGCATCATGATTGCACGCCTTCAATAGTTCATCGGGACATATCAAGTAACAATGTTTTGCTTGATTCAGAATATGAGGCTCGTCTTTCAGACTTCGGCACTGCTAAATTTCTCAGGAAGGACTCATCCAATTGGACTACTCTTGGTGGCACACTTGGATATGTTGCACCAGGTAATTCGTAGTGTTATAATTTCTCTCTGTTTTCAGGTATTCAAGTGATAACATGATAACATGATTTTCCTTGCAGAGCTTGCCTATACAATGAGAGTCACTGAAAAATGTGATGTCTATAGCTTTGGAATCTTGACATTGGAAACAATCAAAGGGACGCACCCTGGTGACATAGTTGCCTATCTAATGTCTTCAACACCTGGAAACATAGAACTCAAGGACTTGTTGGATCAGAGACTTCCGCCTCCCACGGAAGAAACTGAAAAGATTCTGATATCCACCATCAAACTAGCAAAGGCGTGTTTACATGTGAATCCAGAATCTAGGCCTACTATGCATATGATTTCTAGTTTGTTATCTGTTGGTGCACCATGTCGCCAACAAGTAGGTTAGTATTAGGTAACAAATAGCCCCAGTAAGGATTTTCTTTTTTTTTTTTTGGTAACAAATAAATTAAGGTGTAATTTCATTTTGCCTTAAATCTTGCCTCCCTTTCACTCAATATCTCATGTTTATTACTTTGTCGGTGATGGGACGGTGAGCAAAGCAGATGAGCACTTTAATTGCTAGCACAGTAGACTCTTGTACATTTTTGGGTGCTATTCAAGTATTTTTCCTAATCATTCTAGCAGTATAAAACATCACGTTTACCATTGAAAAATCAAGTCTCTATAATATACGTTTTACATAAGCACTTTTTTCCCTAATCACTTCAATTCATCACATGAATTGCCAAACATAAAAGATATTCAACATCATGTTTACCTTTCTAAAATCAAATCTCTACAATATAACGTTTTATATCTGAGAGCCAAATTGTGCCCAACTAAAAATTACCTAAGCCAAGATTCAGAACATGTTATTGCAACATTATTCTAGTCAAATAATTATTCTTTGTCTATTACTCTTGTTCTTTTTGTAATTTTATCCAAGATACTATTGTTAATTAAATAAAACAAATCGCCCCAGTGAGTTAAACTAAGTCATGATCAACCCGGTATCAGTGCTTCGTAGATTTATCCCAAATAGACTCGGCAATCAGCACAGAAAAGCCCAAATTCTAACCTCATTGTATAAGTCGTCTTTAGATTTAGACCCAAAGCATACATGAACCCAAAAAAATTCGGACCACTTCTCAATTTGTGCGTGAGATCCTTGCACAAGGGCCATGCTAAGCGTCTTTGAATGGTTCCAATTAGGAGTGCAAACGAATCGAGCCGCTTGCGAGCAGGCCTCGATTCAAGTTCGATTCGAACTCGATCAATATCGAGTTCGAGCTAGTCGAGTCAAAAGTCAAACTGAACTTGATTAAAATATTAACTCGCGAGCTGGGAGCTCGAGTATATTTATGATTTATTAAGAAAAATATATTATTTTTATTTATTTTTTAAAAATATAATAATTATTTATTTTTTAAAAAATATAATAATTATTTTTAATTTTTTGAGTTCGAGCTTCAAAATTGTCAGCTTGTAGAGGTCGAGGTCGAGCTTGAGTTCGAATTTGATAAAATTAAGTCAAAACTCAATTCGATTAGGCCAAAACTTGACTCGATTCGGCTCGTTTACAGTCCTAGTTCCAATTTTATCAAATGTCCACTAAAGGCTGGGATGTCAATTGGGCTTTTTAAGTTGAGTTTTAACAATTTCAAACTCAATTCACAAATTATACGGACTTTTGGATTTTGGGTTATTGGGTTTTGGATTCATATTAAAAGGTTCAAACTTAATTCACACTATTATATGAGTTTCGGGGCCAAATTGGGATAGGCCCAAACTCATAATTAAATACCTAATTTATAATATATTTTATAATTATGAATTAATATAAATTAATATATAAATTATCAACATTTTATATCTTAATGTGTATAATTATAAATTATAGATATTTTTATATATTTATATATATATAATTATAGTCATATATGGGCAGCGTTTTAATCAAGTTTGAGCCTTGTATATTCTAAACTCAGATCACATTTAGTTTAGATCTAATATTTAAATTCAAGTTTTGTCTGACCCCAATTAAAGTTTAGGTTCAATGAGTTTTTTTTGAGCCGAACAGGTCAAACTCGAGTTGACTCGATCCTATTGACAGTCCTACTAAAGGGACGCTTAAGGCTGTAGGAGAGGCAAATATAATTTCATGTGCACAACCAATGAGGCAAACAACATTGAACTATTGAATACATATGCATTTTGCCTAATTTTTCATCCACAAAAGGGGAACTCAACTTCACTTGAATCATTCTAATTTCTCTTACCCTCTTCTCATTTCTTAAATTTCACCTTTCCCTTACTAGAAAAAAAATTTTTAAAAAAAGAACAAACTTCATTTGAATGTGTTAGGAAGAAACATCTCAAGAGATCCCATCAACGAACCCAATATGTAAGTTAGAAATCCAACTCTATTCCAAAAGTTTAAGTTATTAGGTTTTGGACCCATATTTATATATTAACCACTCTTTTCCATCTCTCGAATTAATGTGGAACATAACTCTTTACTCATGAGTCTAACAAATCTCCCCCTTTATAAATAACTCCTTACATTAAACCCAAGTTTATAGGTTTTCTTCGAATCCACTTTAATATTCAACACAATCCCATCTTACCACCAAGAACACCTTTTCTTCCAATCATGGACTCATTTTCTTCAACATCCAAAGCGAATTCTGAACCCTCGCGAACCTTTGGCTCTTTGGTCTAATACCAACCGGACCCTCTGCCAAACCAGTGGCACATCTAGTCCAACATCAGTCAAAACTCCTTGATAATTCGATCCACTACCAACATTTGAAGTTACCTTTATTATTTTGATTTATGTGGTTTGTTTTAATTATTTTATATTTTCTGTTCAGTTGTGAATGATCTTATAAATATTACTATCAATATCAATAATATTCCTATGTTAAATGGCACAAATTTCAAGTTTTGAAAAGAAAATCTCTTGATAGTTCTTGGAGTAATAGATTTTGACCTTGCGTTAAGGATTGATTCTTATCCATCTCTTACAGATCAGAGTACTTCTGATAAAAAAAAGAGATAAGAAAAGGTGGGAGAGATCGACTCGCTTGTGTTTGATAATCATTAAAAAGACCGTTCCAGAAATATTTAGAGAAACAATGTCAGAAACGACTTGAGGACATTGAAAAAAGTTTGTCAAGAATAAAAAAGCTGAAATAAGTACACTCTTGACATGCCTAGTTTCAATAAAATATAGTGATAAAAGTAATATCAAATAGTACATCATGGAAATGTCTCACTTTGTTTCTAAATTAAATACATTTAAGTTAGTACTATCGGAAGAGTTACTAGTACATTTGATTTTGATATCTCTTCCTATACAGTTTAGTTAATTTAAGGTGAGTTACAACTATCAAAAGGAGATCTAGTCTCTAAATGAACTCATCTCACACTGTGTAGAGGAAGAAAAAAAGATTGAAACAAAATCAGACAGAGAGTGCTCATTTGATTTCAACTACTAATAATAAAAGTAAGGGATATAAAAGAAAAAAAAAAGATAAAGAAACTATAGGTACAACACTTCAAAAGAAACAACAAAAAAATTAGTTGATTCAGAAAAGAACGATTGTTTATTCTGTGGACCTGAAGGGCATAAAAAGAAGCATTACACCAACTATCATACTTGACGTGCTAAGAAATGTATGTTTCTTAATTTGATATGTTCTGAGATTAATTTAATTTCGATACCTAGACACACATAATAGTTAGATTCTGGTGCAACAACTCACAGCAGTATGTCTATGTAGGGTTGCTTGAATTGTCGAAAGTTTAATGATAATGAAAAATATATCTACATAGGCAATGGTTAAACAGTTCAACTTAAGATAATAGGAGTTTTTATATTATTATTAAAGATCAAATTTTATTTGGATCTTAATGAAACATTTATTGTATAGTCTTTTCAATGAAATTCGATTTCTATTTCTATTTTGGATAAATTTGGTTACTTTTGTTCATTTGAAAATAAAAAATTTAAATTATTTCATGATTCAAAATTGGTTGATCTGATTCTTTATTGCATTATGACAATCTATATTTAATTGATACAATTGTCTCATTTAATGAATCTCTGCATTTGAATACTAGAGGAATAAAAAAATTTAATTAAAGAGAATTCGGCTACATCATGGCACAAGAGATTGGATCATATCTCCAAACAGAGAATGAAAAAATTTGTGTCAAATAAAATTCTCGACTCCTTAAACTTTACAGATTTTGATGATTGTTTAACTGTATAAAGGGGAAACAAACTAATAAAAAAAGATTTGAAACCAATAAGCTCTTGTACGTTTTAGAATTTATGCATACAGATATTTGTAGGTCATTTCCTACATCTATTTGGAATGATCAACAATAATTTATAATGTTCATAGACAATTTTTCAAGATATAGTTAGATATATCTCATTTTTGCAGTCGCTGGACGTATTCAAAATTTTTAAAATTGAAGGTAAGAATCAATTCAATAAAAGAATCAAAAGCGACAGATCTGATCTTAGTGGTGAGTACTATATAAATATGACAATTCAGGTAAATAACGTTCAGGATCATTTGCTAAATATATAGAAGAATGCGATATTGTCTCATAATACATTATGTGGGATTCACCCAATATCAATGGTGTTACTGAAAGACGAAATAGAATGTTTAAAGATATGGTAAAGAGTATGATATGTCATTCTACCTTACTAGAGTCACTCTGGAAAGAAACACTTAAAACTGCAACATATATCGTTAATAGAGTTTCAACTAAAGTAACTGCCAAAACCCCTTATGAGTTTTAGATAGGAAAAAAGTTTAGTTTGAAGCATTTGCATATTTGAAAATGTCTAATTTAGGCAAGTCTTTATAAGCCAAATGAAAAAAAAAAGGATGCAAGAACGGTTAGTTGTTATTTTATTGAATACTTTGAAAGATTTAGGGGTTACAAATTTTATAATTCTATAACTAAATCAATTTTTGAAACAAAAAATACTTGATTATTTGAAGATATCGAGTTTGGGGGAGAAGATATAGTTAGGAATCTTGTCTTTGAAGAGAAATATGTTAATATTTTCACAGATGTCATTGATCTTGTTCAAAATTCTATTCCTGATCTTGATCTTGATACAATAAATCAAGACAATGTCAAAGAACAAACTGTTATAGAAGAACAAATTCTACCTCTTCAAGAACCAATTCCATTAAGAAGATCCATTAAAAAAAGCAGATGTACAATGTCAAATGATTATATTATTTTTCTCTAAAAATATGAGAATGACACTGGATTGATGAAAGATAATCCAATCAACTTTCATCAAATCATGAAAAGTTCAAATTCTCAAAAGTATATAGATGCCATGAATGAAAAAATTAAATTCATGAAAGACAATAATATCTAGAATCTTGTCCCATTGCCAAAAAGGAATGAAACCTATTGGTTGTAAATGAATATTTAAAATCAATAGAGATTTGAAAGGTAATGTGAAAAGATGCAAAACTCACCTTGCCGCTATAAATATTACATAACAAGAAGGTATCGGCTATAAATAAATCTTCTCTCCGGTCTTTTCAAAAAACTGTTTGAGAATTATAATGACATTAGTGGCGTATTTCAATCTTGAATTACACCAAATAGATGTAAAGATAGCATTTCTCAATGGTGATATTGATGAAACGATTTATATGGTGTAATAAAAAAATTTTGCATTGGAAGATCCAAAGAATATGATTTGTAAATTTAAAAAATTCATCTAGGGGTTCAAGCAAACATCTCAACAATGATATTTCAAATTTCATCAAATGATCATTTTATTTGATTTTAAAATGAATTTAGTAGATGATTGTATATACCATAAGTTTTGTGGGAACAAGAATACTTTTTTGATATTATCTGTTGATGACATTTTATTTGCCAACAACGATATAGGCCTATTGCATAAAATTAAGAAATTTCTAACTAAGAATTTTGAGATGAAAGATCGTGATGATGCATCTTTTATGTTAGGTATAAAGATACATTGGGATTACTCTCGAGGTATTTTGGAACTATTACAAAAAGATTATATTAAAAAGATTTTTAAAAGATATAACATGCAAAATTGTAAATCGGGTGATATCCCTGTGGTTAACAGAGACAAATTTAGTTTCAATCAATGTCCTAAGAATATTTTTGAGAAAAAGAAAATATAAAAGATTTCTTATGCCTCAGTAATAGGCAGTCTAATGTATGTTTAGGTCTACACGCATTCAGATATTACATACATTATTAGGATGTTGGATAGATATTTCAATAATTTTGAATTAGATCATTAGAAGGCAATCAAACGGGTTTTGCTGTATTTACTATAAAGTTTATAATCTCATATATCTGAAAGAGTGTTAAATAGTCTCTTATAGCCTCTTTTATTATGACTGTAGAATTCATAACTTGTTATTAGACATCCAATTATGAAATTTGACTACAAAAATTTGTCACAGAATTACGTGTAGTGGATAGTATCAAAAGACCATTCAAATTATTTTGTGACAATAAGTCAGCAATCCTATATTTCAATAACAATAGGAACTTGACAAAATCTAAACATATAGTTATCAAGTTTTTAACTGTTAAAGAAAGAGCACAAAATGGATAGTTGTCGATAGAGTATATCAGGACAAACTCTATAGTTGTGGTTCCGCTTACTAAGGACTTGCTACTCAAAATGTTTCATGAACATACTGCTCATATGGGTGTCATATTATCAAGTGATGTTCAGTTTTAGTAGGAATTTGTTATTTTAAATGCTCTTACTATATTGATATTTTTCTGTTATTAATGTTTTAAGGATATTTTGTGCATAAATAAAATTTAAATTTATTTACACTCTGATTTTGGTACGATTTGATTTCATGAAAGTTTAAAATGGATCAGTTGAAAATAGGCATGTTATAATCACATTGCATGAAATTTTCATCTTAGAAATTCACATCATGATTCATGTCATTCAATTGCATCAATGTATGTGACCATTGATGGGTTGAATTATGAAATTGTAACAAATACCGCTTTGATCCTATGTTTGTGTAATTGATGGATCGAATTGGTTGTAAATACAGTTTGCTAATGACAATAAAGTTGGGCTCATATGTTTAATTGCAACATATAATTATAAAGTTACACATATAATCCAAATGGAAGATTTTTGGATTTTTAATCCAACGTTGGATTTATATGTGAATAATTATGTATTACAAACTGTTAAATAAGAGTAAATTCAATTAAAGTGATTAATTATAATTTGGATTTTAATATATCTAATAGGATTTGGGCCTTTAATGTGTGGAGATTTAAGGATAATTCCTATTTCTATGATAGGTTGAAATAGAAATTCAAAAGGTAATAAGCAATTTATCTATAAATAGGGTTATGGTTCTCGGGACACATGTATTCTTATTGTCGCATTTTTAGTATTATAAAATAACTCTTTCCTGATCCCATGATCAGAAAAGATACCCGAGAAAAACTAAAGAATTCTCTCAAGAATTAGTTACGTGTTAACTTGGAAGGCTACCACAATATTTCTAGAGATTCAAATATCAGTTAATCAACATGAATTCAGGTACGCTCCCGCAATTTTACTATTAATTGATAGAGTGAAATTTGTAATAAATTTATATGCATAAGTTGCTAGTTAACCATATTATTTGAACTTTATTTTGCGTAGAAACTATTAAATTTTACTCTTATATTGTTCTAATAGGTGAAAAATTCAATTGAAGGGAAAATGAACCAAAAAAGTGCCCCGGAGAAGCAATGGAAGAGGAAAAAGTCAAGAGGAAGAGGTTTCGCAGGAACGACACATTTCAATATTTTGGTGATAACTTAAGCTACATAAATCAGATTTAGATGATTCTTGATTCAATTTGAAGCTGAGAGAATGATTTACAATTCTTATCAAGATATCAAAGTTTGGTTCTCACATTTTCATAGTCAAATATTCAAAATATTGAAGTATAGTTGCGCTGCGAAGTTCGTCCGACTAGTTCTTAGTATTTTGAGCATATCTTAGCATCAAAACTTCCAAATGACATGATTCATAAGGTATTGGAAAATTAATTCAAACGGCTACAACATTTTTGTTTTGCACAAGAGCTGATTCGGCCTCGATGATGGAGATTTTTGGCCTTGAAGTAGATCCATGCGCGGATCCGAAGTGAGATCCACCTGCGAATCTTCAATAACTTGCATTGATGTTCATGTCGGAGTTGTTCTAGTCCAATCATTTGAAGGAACTCCGCCGCCGGAGTTTAGGCCAGTGTTTGGGCTGGTGTTCATCCAGAAAATGCGTGAAATTGACGTTTTTTAGCTCTAATTAGCCCAATCATTCCCTGTTTCGGATACTACTTTAAGAAACTATAAATAGGACTATCTAGAACGTTTTTAGGGGTGAAAAACATTAGTCTATGTTCGTTTTAACATCTTTCCATAGTTTATTCTTGAGAGATCAAAATCAAATTGAGAGGAATCAAGGAGCGTGCAAGAGGAGAAGATTGAAGCAAGCAACTGAAAAGTTTTCTTACTCTTTTTCTTATCTTTGTAGTAACTCTTTGAATTCGTAGTTTTAATTTTCAAATCATGTTGAACTAAATTATTTCTAGGGTTAGGGTTTTTATGAAAGAATTTGATTCATTTTTCTAGTTTAATTTCTTACATTTTGTTATGATTTTATTTATCTTGGTTTTAATTACATGTTTATTCTTGGCCACCATAGATATGTTTCTAGAGTTTGTATTGAATTGAGAAAGGAGATACAGCTGTGCACTAGATAAATAAACATACTAAACCTAATCACGAGAGTAGGTTAAGATTTGTATGATGCACTTATATCACCGAAATTCTTAAAAGGTTTAATTGAATACTTGCCATCTTGAGACAGATGTAACATTTAATTAGACACACTTTAGATGTATCAAGAGACAATCTAAAATACAATTGCGTGATGCATTCATGATTTGTTAAGAAATTAACTATATAATTGACTCAAATTTTGAATTAAAATCTGAAACCCTAAATTCATGTCTATTGTTTTCTCACCACACTTTATTTGAATTGATTATTCTTTTATTGCTTAGTTAGAAAATACAATTGTTTGAATTTAAATTTTGTTATTTTGTTGGAATAATTAAAGTAGAAAATTAACTCGTCACTGTGGATTTGACCCTAAAATACTCCAAGTAAATTATTATTACGATCGACCCTGTGCGCTTCCAGGAATTCGTCGATCATTAATTTATTTTTTAATAATCACCATAAAATTGATTTTAATGGGTGATGGTTTTCACCCAAAGTCAATATAAACAACCACTAACATGTTTTGCTTGATTTAGAATACGTGGCTTGGTTTCAGACTTTGGCACTGCTAAATTTCTGCAGAGGTACTCATCCAATTGGACTCCTCTTGCTGGCACATTAGTCAATATAAACAACCACTAACATGTTTTGCTTGATTTAGAATACGTGGCTTGGTTCAGACTTTGGCACTGCTAAATTTCTGCAGGAGGACTCATCCAATTGGACTCCTCTTGCTGGCACATTGGGATATATTGCACCAGGTAATTAACAGGATTATAATTTCTCTCTATTTTCAGGTATTAAGTGTACAGGTTTCGCTGATAACATGATTTTCCATGCAGAATTTGCCTACACAATGAGAGTCACTGAAAACTGTGATGTTTATAGCTTTGGGTTCCTGACATTGAAAATAATCAAGTGGAAGCACCCTGGGGAATTAGTTGGCCATCTGATTTCTTCAACAGCTGGAGCCAGAGAATTGAAAGACTTGTTGGACCAGAGACTTTCGCATCCCTCACAAGAAATTGAAAAGATTCTGGTATTCGTCCTCAAAATAGCAGAGGCATGTTTACATGTGAATCCAGAATCTTGGCCAACTATGCATCTAATTTCTAGTTTGTTAAAATTGTAATTCTTAAAAAGGTTCCAAACCTATAAAATTGTATTCTTAAGAAGCTCCAAACCTATTGTAGGTATTTTATAAATAAATACTCCCCACCGGGCAACACATTAATGATTTTTTTAGTTCTATTTTATTTTTGTTTTAACAAATGAATCAAGGAACTTACAGTCCCTGTTATTTCGGGGAAGGTTGGATTGGGTGGTACGGAAGTAGGGAGTATAAGCAAAAAGTCTCGGGTTCGAGTTCTCCCGCTTACACTAAAAAAAGACGGTCATGTTATTTCATTTGGCCTTGAATCTTGCCTCCTTTTTACTCAATATATCATGTTTCTTACATTGCCTGTGATAGGACAGTGAATAGAGCAGATGGGCATTTTATTTGCTAGCTAACTCTTGTACTTTTTAATATTTTTATGGGTGCTATTCGAGTATTCTTCTTTATCATTCTAGCTGTATAAAACATCACGTTTGGCTTTGAAAAATCAAGTCTCTATAATATAATTTTTATAATCACTTCAATTCATCACATGAATGACCAAACATAAAAGATAGTGTACAACATCACATTTACCTTTGTAAAATCAAATCTGTATAATAAAATGTTTGCATAAGCAAGTTTTGCATCTGAGAACCAAATTGACCCTATTTAAAAATTACCCAAAGTCATGCTTCAGAACATTTTTTTGCAACAGTATTTGAAATAAACAATTATTCTTTTGTCTATTATTCTTTTTCTTTTTGGGAAATTTATCTAAAATAGTATTGTCAATCAAATTAAAAAAAAAAATGACCCCATGAGTTAAACAAGGCATCAGATGCATGCATATTTAGCCCAAATAGAAATGGACCCTAATCAACAACAAAAAAAAATGCACAAAATGAGTTTGTGAACTATCTACCGGCCATGTTTAAATGTAGATGAAATACATTTAGACCCAAATCAGCATAGAAAAGCCCAAAACAATTTGAACAACTTTTCGATTTGTGAGGTCATTCTTGCACTGGGCCTTGCTAATCTTCTCTGTATAGTGCCAATTTCATTGGGTGTCACTAAAGCCTGTAGGCCGATCCATTTTGGCGTTCGCAACTAATGCGGTAACTGAGAAGCAATAGGAAGGATTTTAAGCGTCAATATTGTCATCAAACCTGGCCCAAAGCATTAAACATTTAACTATTGGATACATATGCTTTTTGCCTATTTTACATCCACAAAAGTAAAACTCAACTTCATCCGAATTTATTCATCAGATCTAGTCTACTATTAAGCTAAAATACGAGAAGAATTGATCTCAAGAGAACAATAATATTAATTGGCTAAATAAAAGTCTCTATTTATTTTAATGGTTTTACTAATTTAAAAAATAGGGAGAAAGAAGGGGAATTTCAGGTCATGATCTCTATCATATATGTATATATATGTCATGTTTGTAACTACAATGAAAAAAATTCTGTATTTTGTAAATTTCAAGAAATACTCATGCTTTTTAACTACAATGATAAAGTTTGTGTATATGTCATGTTATAAATTTATACATATAAAATCCAAGAGAGGATGAAACGTAAACATACTTTTATGCCTCATACATAAGGATAATAGTTAAAATTGACATATCAAAATTATTCCAAATAATATTTCGCTTGCATCACAAACACATTTCCCAACCTACATTTTTATATTCCCAATCACCTTTTTATCTCACATACAACATATCACAAAAAGTGCTACAGTAATTATTCCAAATAATATTTCAAATAATACACTATCCAAACAAATAGCTTTTCAAATTCATAATAAATTCACCAGTAACTTTTATTCCATAACTTACAAAGTTGTTCATACTTAAAAAAGAAGAAGTTGTTCATACCGTTCACATACACATTTATATGCACTATTTCGCTCAACTCATATTTTGGTGTCGAATTTTTAATCATATATTTTAAAAAATTTTTATGATAAACGCATGTAGAATAACTAATATTATGATGGTTCTGTATTTTACTAACTTTGTCTCTCACAAACAAACACAAATGTACAAACATATAGATAAATTCAAAATACAAGCAACACCAAGTAGAACAGAAAGTATTGCTGCCAGTATGTAAATCATATTGCAAAATAGCACATTATACTTTCTGTTTTGAACCTTGTTCATTTTAAGCACTTTCTCGAGTATCTGTTCTATGAAAAGGTCAGTTCGCCTAAAACAAGAAAAGGCACATAAATTTCAGGTGGCTGGGACAGTGATCAGCTAGGCATATGCCTTAATTGTCTATAGGTTGAATATGGATTTGCAGAAAGTAGATTCATCACGAAGCCAGTGAGAAGATTGAGGAGAAGAAGGAGCTCATTGGGACTCAGAAACTTTAAATAGTATTAAGTTCCTAAGGAAACTGTTGGAGGAATTCTGGTGAATTAGAAACAGCACAAGACATGTACTAATAGCTTAGCTAGATTCTCATCAAATAGTTGTAGGGACTAATGAGTGAATGGATTCGTAGCCTCTAATGATTTAATTGATTAAAGACCACATATTTGGCAAACAAATTTTACCATCAAAATCTATAGGGATAAAAATATGATTCCTTTTTAATGTAAAGTAGTAATAATAGTAAGCATGATTAATCATCAAGCAAAATGTAATTTACCCCTTGCAGATGGTCAGGTCAATTGCTACTTTTGTATCTTTCAGACGACCCGCTGAGTGGAAGACTCAGAAGTCTGTTCTTGTCTGGTTTCTCTGTAACTTCTTCATTGGAAATTACGGTAGCTCAAATTGACTGAATTCTTGTATTGTCAAATCCATACAACTTAGAAACCAAGGCGAAGAAGGCTTTTAATTTCTAGCCATAGACGTACAGATTATTTAAAACAAAAAGCTCTTCTAAGCCATCTTGAGGGTAAAGAAATCATGAGTTCTTTGGCAGTTGAAAAGAATATTTTCAGTTTCGTTTTGGTCCTACTTTTGCACTTGTTATTTTCTCTTCTTCAAGAAAATGGTGGTGCTTGTGCTTCAGCTGATGAAGCTGCTGCACTTTTCAATTGGAAAACCAGCTTTCAAACCCAAAACACCTCCCTGCTAACTTCATGGAACCTTAAGCCGATGAATCCCAAGAATGCTTCGGGGCTTCCACAGCAATGCACTTGGTTTGGCATTACATGCATAAATGGAAGTACCAACAGATTGAACCTCACAAATGCAAGTGTTAAGGGTACACTCTACAACTTCCCATTCTCATCCCTCCCAAATCTTGAATATCTTGATCTAAGCTGCAATGAACTTTTTGGAACCATGCCCCCTCAGATAGGTAACCTTTCCAAGCTTATTTATCTGAATTTGTCAGCTAATCAATTTTCACAAGAAATCCCACCTGAAATAGGCCATTTAACCAATCTTCTGGTCCTCCACTTAAGGGAAAATCAGTTAAATGGCTCAATTCCTGCTTCTTTGGGAAATTTGAAAAATCTGAGTTATTTGTCTCTCTATAACAATTCACTTTCAGGTGTCATTCCTCCTGAAATAGGAAATATCTCTAAGCTACTTTATTTAAGAATGAGCATCAATAATTTATCAGGTCCCATTCCCCCAGAGATAGGGAAGTTGGCATCCCTTCAGAGTTTGGGTTTGTCCAAAACTAACCTTACAGGTTCAATCCCAAAAGCGTTAGGTAATTTGACTAACTTGACTATTCTTTATCTCTTTGGGAATAAACTTTCTGGTTCAATTCCTAGGGAATTGGGGAATTTGAAGTCTATTATGACCATGGAATTGCAGAAAAATCAACTTACTGGTTCAATTCCCACTTCTTTTGGGAATTTGAGTAAATTGAAAACTCTGTTTCTGAACCACAATCGACTTACTGGTTCCATCCCACAAGAACTTGGGAAATTGACAAAGTTGGTTGTCATGGCAATGGACCATAATCAGTTCTCTGGTCATTTGCCACAAAATCTCTGCCCAAATGGAACACTTACGTACTTCGCTGTACACAACAACTTGCTTACTGGTCAGATCCCAAGAAACTTGAAAAACTGCTCAAGTTTAGTCAGGGCTCGTTTCAGTGGGAACCAGCTCACAGGAAACTTATCAGAAATGTTCGGCATATATCCACAATTGCACTTCATGGATCTTAGTAACAACAGTTTCTATGGTGAACTTGCTAGCAGCTGGGGAAGGTGTACAAACCTGACTACTCTATTGATTGCCAAGAACAAAATTACAGGTTCCATACCACCAGAATTTGGAAATTTGACTCTGCTGCATGTACTTGATCTTTCATCAAATAACTTATCTGGTGAGATTCCAATCGAGTTGGGAAATTTAATTTTTATGCTAAAGCTCGATTTACATGAAAACCTGTTTCATGGTGGTGTGCCCCAAGTATTAGGATTGCTGACAAAACTGCTTTACCTTGACCTGTCTATTAACTCCTTGAATGGTCCCTTACCAGGAAATTTGGGATATTTTCAGGAATTGTATCTATTGAATTTCAGTTACAACAATTTAAGCCAAAAGATTCCTATCCAGATAGGCAGGTTAACTCAGGTTTGTTTGTTGGATCTGAGTCATAATTCCTTCAGAGGAGAAATACCATCTGAATTTGGAAATTTGCAGAATCTAGAAGCTTTGAATCTCTCCCATAATAGCCTCTCAGGTTTGATTCCCAAGAACATTGCCCAACTGCCTGGCCTATTGAAAATTGATGTATCTTTCAACAACCTCGAGGGGCCTGTTCCATATGGGAAAGCTTTTCAAAATGTCACCATACAACAGTTGCAGGGGAACAGAGATTTGTGTGGCAATATTACAGGGTTGCAACCTTGTGGAAGCTTGTCTGAAAAACCTGTCAGGAAAAAAGGCCATAAACTAATTCTCCTAATTGTGCTTCCTGTTTTGGGAGCAGTGCTGCTTAGTTATGTAGTCGCAGGAGTTATCATTTCATCTGCACGTAGAAAAAGATGCAGAAGAGCTAAAGATGGAAATGTGAAAGATGATGATCTGTTTTCCAGATGCATTTTTGATGGCAAGGCAATGTACAGAGAAATCTTAGAAGCCACGGAAGCCTTCAATTCATTTTTTTGCATTGGGGAAGGAGGTTATGGACGTGTATACAGGGCAGAACTTGAGTCCAAAAAGATAGTAGCTGTAAAGAGACTTCATCACTTGTCTGAGACAGCAGACCGTAAAGCTTTCTTGAATGAAGTAAATGCTTTGACAGAAATCAAGCATCGAAATATTGTGAAACTTTATGGTTTCTGCTCAACTGCTCAACACTCCATTTTGGTTTATGAGTACCTTGAAAGAGGAAGCTTGGCCAAAATATTTCACATGGATGAAGAAGCTAAGAAACTGGATTGGAAAAAGAGGGTGAATATCATCAAAGGCGTAGCTCATGCGCTGTCTTACATGCATCATGATTGTTCACCACCAGTAGTTCATCGCGACATCACAAGCAACAATATTTTGCTTGATTGTGACTATGAGGCTCATGTTTCAGATTTTGGCACTGCTAAGCTTCTCAAAAAAGACTCAGCGAATTGGAGTGCTCTTGCAGGCACATATGGATATGTTGCACCAGGTAAACAAGGTTTAATTCCTCCCCATTTTTGGTATTACTTCGAGTAACTAAAACCGTCATCACAGGCCATCATAAATTGATATTCCTTGCAGAGTTTGCCTACACAATGAAAGTAACTGAAAAGTGTGATGTATATAGCTTCGGAGTCCTGATCATGGAAGTGTTTAAAGGGAAACACCCTCGTGATTTAATCCCTTGTCTACAGTCTTCAGCACCTGGAGATATAGAGCTGGAAGACTTGTTGGACCAAAGACTTCAGTATCCTGCTCAAAAGATTCTAGAGATTCTGACGTCCATCATCAGAATTGCTAGGTCATGTTTACATGTTGATCCACAATCCAGACCAACTATGCACTTCATTTCCAGGTCGTTATCAGTTGCTACACCATTTCCAGGTGATCTTGGTAAATAAACAAGGCCATTGAATTAAATAATTGACAATTTATAGAATTTGGTCGATGCTCTTTTCTTTTGGTCTTTATATATCTTCCCTTCCTTCGAACTCACAATCAAATACTTCTTCTTTCTGCATTAGACAAGTAAGCAATACCTGCAAGAGATTGAGATGATGAACAATGCAGAAGATTTGTAAGGCCTGGTAACATATGATCACATGCATTTCCCATGAAATTCAGCTTACGTTTTTCAGTCAATTTGGAGACTATTGTGTTTTATCCCCCCTCCATGATCAGTACTTTACAATTGTAAGACAGGAATTGAGAATGTTTTGAGCCATTATGGGGAGGAATTAAGCAGTTTGCTACAGTGATGCACGTGTACGAGTATCAATCAAAGGTGTAGTCCGCTAAAGATTTTCTCCAAGTTCAAAGGTCACATAATTTGTATATTATGTTTTAGAAAAGATTCGTATCGAATCATCTCCTACTCTTTTTTTTTTTTTTTCAATTCTAATATATTTCTTTCATTGTATGGCTAAAACTTTCTAGTTTTAATAGCAAAGCCAAATGGTAGTTATATTCGATGATAAAAGAATAAAGCTCTCAAAGGAGGACTCTTGGAATTCTCCCTACTATTAGATTCATGATTCGAATCTCGAGTTTGACAGTTGAAAGTGGGAAGGACTGTGGACAAAGGGGTGGAAGGTAAAAGAAGAAGAAAAAAAAAAGAATAAAGCTCTTAGTGAATTGGGAAAAGAAATTTAGAATATTCAAATTATTTGACACTCTTCACGAGGCATCTAATGGTACGTACGTCTTTGTTTACCCTTGTTCACATATCAATGTCCCATATAAATTATTTACAAGATTGGAAAAGTACCCAATTGCACAATGTGGTTCCTATCAGTAGAATTGGGAACTTTCGTAGATATTGATACCCCTCAAATATAAGAAACTCCATGGAAGAACATTGACAAATAAAGCATCCAAAACCTCAATTGAGTAAATATATCATCAACATTATAATCTTATAATAAAAAAAAATGTAATCAGCTAACGATAATATATGTGTACACACGAGTTTCATTAGTTTTAATGATGTTGATGTGTTAGTTAAAAATTGTAGAAATCTTATAAGGACAATTGAATTAGCTAAGTTATTAGCCTAAAAAAAAATCCAATTATCTAGCTAGGTTAGCTCACCAAGATGCCAGATTCTTTCCACCAATTATTTCATGGCAAGAACTTAAGACCGGGATGGAAAGTCAAGCCATCGTAACATATAGTAATATTACAGGACACATTCATTTTAAATTTGTCAATAATGCTTTGATTCTTGAGACTTGCTGATCTAATTGCTCTGGCATGAAAATTCTTGAATTCAAGACACCAAAGAGAAAAACAGGTAGTAGGAGATTCTCACTCTTAATCCTCTAAAGCAGAGAGAAAAACAGTTTAAAAATGAAAGGCTACAAACCACAATAAATGACTATAAATGATTAGAAACAATACTTTTTTTCTTTTGGGTTAACGATGAATCTTTTTTGCCAAAGCAATTTTAATCTTAAAGTAAAAATAATTAAAGCCCGTCCTAGTCAAATCCCACTGGTCTCAACAAATCCATCAGTGGAAGCTCAGCCACTGAACTCAAGATACGTTTATTAGGTAACAATTGTTACTTTGCTGTTTGTAACTTGCAATTAACTACACTTATTCGATTTTCTTTTGTAATACAACCCCATCACGTTTAACATCCCAAATGATTCTTACGTATTGATATCCATGGGAAAAAGAGATATGTTTTATGTTCCAACGAAGAATCGATTGCTGCGCTGTCCCTTTTCTTTCGGAGCACCTTCCTATTCCCAAGCAAACTGAGAAGGTTTATAGTGCTACTTTACTTATGTTGTTAATTTTGAGTGTGTTGGCGGATAATTTATAAATAACACTTTTTCAGACTTATTGCTGATACTAAATAGCAGTAATAAAAATTGGGATAATTTTAGAAACCTCCCTTGAGGTTGTTATCAATTTCATTTAGCTTCTTTAAGTTTTTAAAAATTACACATACCTCCCTTATCATTTAAAATAAAATGATAATACTACCCTTAAATATTTTAATGAAATTCTCTTGTTTGGTATGCTTATACTTAGAATGTCTTTTAAAATTATTTTTTTATTATTTTTTCTTCTTATTTATTTTTTTTATTTTTTGCCAATAAAATTGAAGAAATATTACTATTCCCTTTAGTTTCTATTATAACCAAATGTCGAATTAGTGATCTTTTTATGAGTTAACTTATATATAATGCAATGTTTTTACTGATCCTTTTTTTCCTATTTTTTGGTATTAAAATTAACAATAAATAAAAAAGAAATAGCCCAAAACCACTATTAAATTATGATAATCCCACTATTCAAAAAATTCATAAACTCTAAATGAATTATTTCAATATTTTCTTTTCTATCTTATAAATCTAAATTCATAATAAAATACCATCTAAGGTATCCTATCATAGTGATAAAATTATTATTAGAGTTAATCTTATATACATTGAAAGTGTATACACTGTTAATGTATAGAAAATTAATTCTTATTATTATAGTTGTTTATCAAATAGTATGTATGGATATGAAAATTTTGGCACATTTTCTTTATAATTATACTAGATAATCTTATAATTGTATAGAAAAATAAATTAAAACTCATTACACAAGGGTATTTTTGGGTATTCATTTTAAAATTTGACCAAATCAATATTATTTTAAGGTTTTGTAACTAAAACTATCAAATCAAGAGAGGTAGGTGTAATTTTTCAAATCTCAGAAGAGTTTAGTGAAATTGTCAGAAACCTCAAAGGAGGTATCTGAAATTATTCCTAAAAAATTAGTATTCAATTTTCTCCTATAAGTGATCTATCATTTTATAAACATGCACTTACTTACTCGTGATATTGACCAAAATTAAAACCATTCAAAAACATTATCTTTTCTACCACTGAAAGAAGATAAGGTTACTTTAGTTTAAAGGCTGGCGCGTGACACTAGTGGCCCCGAAATCCTTTTTTTTTTTTCCACTTAGGGGTGTCCCAGCCCTTTTTTTTTACCCGAAATCCTTTTCAGTACCAAAATTTTCAACAATTACAATATATTTCCACGCTAGTGGCCCCGAAACCCTTTTCAGTGCCAAAATTTTCAACAATTACAATGTTTCCCCGCTAACAATTACAATATTTCCACGCTAGTGGCCCCGAAACCCTTTTCAGTGTGCTAACAATTGTAAATTGTTGCAAACTGGATTCATAAGTCAATTACGCATGGGAATCAAGTGGATGCTTATAAGTCATATCTACAAGTTGGTGTTATTGTCCAACAAAAAAGAGTCAAAGTCGTTAGCCATGAAGCCAAATTACATAAGCATTATTTCAACAAAGTACTGTACAAGTCTATGGTCTATAATGCTGATGTTTTATGTGCTAAGCACAAAATCTGAGATCACAGCATTTTCCTGGGATTTGTTTATTTAAACCCGCTCAAGAAACTTTGCCTTAACTGCATAGGATTAACGGCATGGAATCCACGGATGAACATCAAGCCCTGGCAGTGGAAGAATTGGCTATTAAAGCCAATAGCCCTCCTACAAGTTACATCGTCAAAGACTCTGAAAGCAACATTTCTACCACCCTTCCAATATTGGAGATTCCAACTATTGATACCAGTCTTCTGAGCTCTTCTTCATTTGAGGCTGCAGGCGAACTGAGGAGATTGCGGACTGCTCTAAGGTCGTGTGGTTATTTTCAGGTTTATTCAAAACTTCAGCCCTCGACAAGTTGATTCTTAGTCCATACCATGTGCTTCCCCTCCACTCTAATAGTTAATTAATGTCTCATTTCTTACTCAAACGTTTTTCGTGTGTTTTTGGGTATTATAGGGTGTGTATTTTAAAAGTTTTGGATAGTTTTTTTTTGAGATTATTGTAGTTAAAGTTGTTAAAAAATTTGTATGAGAAAAACTTAACAAAAAATTCATCTGCCAAATAGGGCTGTCATTAATTGAAATACTTATTTTACATTTATTTAGATATATGGTCTACTCACTTTGCATAACATCATAGGGTTTTTTATGGAGTATGTGCAAAACTAGAGCAGGATTAAATGGATATTATGTGAAATCATAGGGAATAAATTTGGATATTATAATATCATCACGCACATTTTTAGATGTCTGAGTCAATTGTATAATTGAGGGGCTTTCTGTCCATTTTTCACTTCACATAAAATTATAAGGAAATTATGTGGATATTTTGAAATATTAAGAGAGCCATGCGGTAACATGAAATTATTAGTAATGACCCTATTCATCAAGATACTATATGGTAGAAGAAAGAAAACAACACTAAGGAAAACTATGTAGAATCATTTATCCAAAGAATCGCAACATTCACTAAATCTATTAGGACTATCGATCCCCAAACCAATTTGTTCTTCTATATTTACCAATTCATTTACAAAAGTAGTGCTTGGAATTTCAGGCAATTAACCATGGAATGAGTGCTTCATTTCTGGATGAAGTGCTTGAAGTCACTCGAAAATTTTTCAAACTTCCATTGGATGAGAAAAGGACATATTCCAGGGATGAAAACGGGATTGACGGCTATGGGAATGATGTAATCTATTCAGATCGTCAAACCCTTGATTGGAATGATCGGCTGTATCTTCATGTGCTCCCGGAGAGTATCAGAAAATTCGAAAAATGGCCTTGCCTTCCTCAAAATTTTAGGTAAACCTGCCACATCTCACCATAGAATTACAATTTTTACTTGGCGTAGTCTATACTACATATGGATTTCAGTGTAAATCACTGGTTTTTGTTGTTGCTAGGAACTAATCTATTGAACCTCCCTTCCTCCCCCCCCCCACCAAAAAAAAAAAGACTGATTTAATTAGTCAGCACTCCGCCAACTTTGGCATAAGGTTTTTACTAATCCGTGCAGAATAGGCAAACAAAATAGAGAGAGTGAGTCCACTATAAATTTCAAACATTATCATTCACCTCTAAAAATGAAGAAATTTTAGAGAAGAAAATTCAAACCTTTGCAGATAACTGTATACCGACCTAGCTCTTATTGTTTACCTGTCTTAGAGCACGGAATAAAAAAAACTCTTGACATACTATTGCTCTTATACACAGGGAATTATTATTGAGTAGATGTCCTAATTTGCCGACCCCATCTTTCTGTCATACTTTGATTTTAACACTTATGAGCCACAAAATTACGAATTTGGCTACCATCAACCTATATGCTCGAACAATTAACGTAATTGGACTGAAACTAATTGCGTCGAGAACACATAAGAATGTGTCCTATTTTCCAGTACACCAGTGCTAACTAGGAAATAAGCAGGTATGCATACATATTTTATCTGCTTAATTGTGTTAGCAGCTTCTGAAATTGGATTTATCTGGCTACAGTTAGTGATTTCAAGGTGTTAAATGAAAGAAAAAAATGGGCTAACTTTTTACTTGTTAGTCTCTTAAAAGATGGGACAAAAATATACAAGTTGCAAAAAAAAAAAAAAAGGTAGACGTAATACTTTTTAGGTTGATTTCTAGAAAATGTAATACTTTTTTCTTGACTTGACAGGGAAATCTTAATTGAATTCACAGAAAGATTGCGGGTGATGAATGAAATCATTGTTAAGGCCATGGAAAAGTCACTTGACTTGGAAGAAAACTGTTTTCTTGATCAATTTGGTGAAAGTCCCATAGTCCTTGCAAGGTTTAACTTCTACCCTCCATGTCCATGGCCTGATCGCATACTTGCTGCCAAACGCATGAAGATGCATCAGGAACCACTTATCTCTTGCAAGACAAAGAAGTGGAAGGCCTTCAAGTCTTGAAAGATGATCAGTGGTATCGAGTTCCGCTTACTCCCAATAACATTGTCTTTAATGTTGGTGATCAATTTGAGGTAACTTTCTTTCTGATTTTCAAAGGTATTATTTCTAGCTTCAATGAAAAAAATTTACATATTATATCTAGGTCTGTCAATGGAGTTGGGTTTGACAAAATTTTAAGGGTCCAGCCTCATGTTTTATTCGACTGGATAGAACTAAGGCTTAAATTTTAAACTCAATTTAATTTTGAGTTGAGTCGGAGTTTCGTTAAACTCAGCTGGATTAAAAGCCTGTTTGGGATTGTGGTAATTTATTGAAAAGTACTTCCCTAGTAAAACTTTTAATAAAAATACTTATTAATTGTTTAAGTGCTTTTAAATATATTGTTTGGAAACATAGTTGAATAAGTAGTTATTGTATTAGATAATGTGTAATTTGAAAATTTTTAAAATTATTTATCTCTTTATTTGGTTCATAATATAGGATAAAATGATTAAATTTAATGTTTTATTTTTTAAATCACAAAAATTACTCTAAAAGTACTAAATTTGACCTTTTGCTAAAAGTGTTTTTAACACCACAAATTTTACTCATAATTTTATGGGATAATGTTTACTAAACCGTTTCAAAGCACTTTTAGCACCTAAAAGTGCTTTTTCACCAAAAGTACCGCAACCCCAAACGGGACCTAAATCCCGACCATATAGTATTATATACATAATATAATACTATATATTGTATACATAGATGTATTATATACATAATAATGTATATTGTCTATAATTATGCATACTATAGTGTAAAAAATTAATAATCTACTCCAGTCATATGGTAATATATAAATCTCAAACATAAATTATGCATAAGTATGCATAATGAGTCGAGCATGGGCCCACAAATTGAGTCCAAAATCCAAAGAACGAAAGCTCAAATGCTATCCTTTTGGCGAGCTAATTTTGGCTTGTCAAGATCTAAATTAAAAAGTCCAATTGATTTCTCTAGTTATATCGAAGCAAATAACTAAACAGCCAAAAGGAAAAAAAGAAAGAAAAAGAAAACAGGAGGCCGTGTATTCAATGTATTATACTTAATTTTTGGGGGGACTACAATACTTATCAATTGGTGGGAGGAGTACATTTGACAGAAAACCTTATCATTTATGAGAATTTTTTATATTGTCCTGTTTTATTTTAGTTTCTTAGATTGATATCCTAAATACTTGTAGAATCTCTAGTTGGAGGTAGTGTTAGGTTAGGTGGTAAGATGAGGGATAGCAAGTGAGAAGTCTTGGACTCAAAACTTTTCATTTACCCAAAAAAAAAATTGTAAAAACTAGTACAACTTCCAGTTCTTATGATATTCTAAAACTAAAATCTCAATTTGTGGCTAAGTGTTAGAAAATTGGTTTAATTTCTTTTAGTTAAGTTTCTTATTTGGTGTGGGAAGTAACTAGTTTCCTAATTGGATTTAGTTACTTGAAGTAGTAGTCAAGTAAAGCCCTATTTAGTAGGAATTAGATGCTATTTCTATATGAGTTTAGGAAATAATATTGGTTTCCAATTGTTATTTGGTTTTTTGGAAGTAATGTTCTCTATATATAGGTGGGTTGGAAAACACACAAAGAGAAACACAAGAGATACACAAGGGCATCATGTAGTCTTATACATGGGGTGTGAGAGAGCGCTCTTAGGAGATGAGATGGTATCAAGGGTTGAGTTTGGATTCAAGTTGTATTCTTGTATAGGATTTTCCTCTCATAATAAAGAACATGTTTCTCTCCGTGGATGTAGGCTCAATGGTGGAGTCGAACCACGTTAAATATTGTGTGTCGTCTATCTTTCAAGCTTGTGGCATGTTCCTCATTAAATTGTTGTGCACTTGATATCTCAATAGTTGTTTATTCCGCGCTTGAATCCCTAACAAGTGGTATCAGAGCTTCAGATTGCGAGACTGGGCAATAAAGCAAAGTTCGTGGTTGGATCCTAGTTAACTATTGAGATCAAGTGGATTGGTAGCTGTCACCAATTGAACAATTTATTGGGTGGTATCCTTGTTTCAATGGCTTAACAAAAGCATTGATGATGAAGGATGAAAAGTCAAAAAGTATAGAGATGCTTGACGGTGAATCTAGGCAGGTGATTCAAGGGTCAAGAAAAAGGTGGAGTCCAATATTGATTTTGGACGTGAATCGGTGGAGACTTTCTCACACCTCCAACGGTTGATATTTCATCCCAGTGGATTTTAGATTTTGGTTATATTTTTTGGGTGGTGTGGCACGTGTCCCAAAGAAACAAGGAGATCTAATTTCTATGCACCAGAAGACTCTGACAGTTACGAGTTTTTCGTTTTAGGTAGAGTCTTGGAAACCACACGTGGCGAGACAGTCCTGAGGTTGGGAAGAAGTATGGTGACTTTACCACTTGATTGTCTCAATGGTTAGGGTTAGAGCTCACAGAAGAGGACCCCGGATTGCAAGTGGTAGTGAGAAGAAATCCTGCAAAGGGAGACGGTGAATTGAGGCACATTCTTGCGAGTCAATAGGAGATTAGACTCGGGGCAACTACACATGTTCATTTGCCGATTGAATCAATTTGGTGTCAGGACTGTATTGATTCGGGTGTGTAGTTTGGTACCATATTATTTGGTAGTTGAAGGCAAATGGTTGCTAAAAGAAATTTTCACCAAGGTGGAGATTTGTTAGAAAATTGGTTTAATTTCTTTTAGTTAAGTTTCTTATTTGGTGTGGGAAGTAACTAGTTTCCTAATTGGATTTAGTTACTTGAAATAGTAGTCAAGTAAAACCATATTTAGTAGGAATTATATGCTATTTCTATATGAGTTTAGGAAATAATATTGGTTTCCAATTGTTATTTGATTTTTTAGCAGTAATGTTCTCTATAAATAGGTGGATTGAAAAACACACAAAGAGAAACACAAGAGATACACAAGGGCATCATGTAGTCGTATACATAGGGTGTGAGAGAGGGTTCTTGGGAGATGAAAGATGGTATACAAGGGTTGAGTTTGGGTTCAAGTTGTATTCTTGTATAGGATTTTCCTCTCATAATAAAGAACAGGTTTCTCTCTGTGGATGTAGGCTCAATGGTGGAGTCGAACCACGTTAAATATTGTGTATCGTCTATTTTTCATGCTTGTGGTTTGTTCCTCATTAAATTGTTGTGCACTTGATATCTCAATAGTTGTTTATTCCGCGCTTGGATCCTAACACTATGTTTGCATCTAATAGCAAGGTGATCAAAAAGGCCATGCCAACGTATTTACACGAGTGAATTATGACATTTTTTTACTCAAAATGCCACAATATTGACTACGGTGCCATTTTCTAGAATATTGGTTGGAATCTTGATTGCTCTTACCTTCAGTGCTACATTTTCTTGACTATTTCTACTAAGAATTGTGATCATTACACTCACTTGCCTTCAAATTATTCCAATCACAAGCACTTAAATGGGTTTTAATGGTATGATCAACTAGGTGACGTTTATAGGTGAGTGGAATACAAAATGATACTCAAGAAAAACTTCTCTCTCTTGGGAGTCTCCTTTCTCTCTCTTGGGAGTTGTGCTTTCTTCTTCCTGGGTGTGGGAGTTTATGTCTGAAAGGTCAGACAGTTTCAAAAAGTTTTCAAAAGCTCACAAACCCGGGACATTGAATTCCCAAATGCCTTGCTACCAACAAAATCAGATTATGTAGGGACCGGCGACAAATCTGCATTTTTTGTCCGAAACCATTTAACTACCAACATCATTTATGGCCGACAAATGAAGAACATACTGGTAATGAAAATAGAGCTCATACCTGCATGGGTGCAACAAAAAACAGAGTCTTTCCACTCGACCGTTCCATATGCTCTAACAGGTAAAGGGTTAACATCTCTCTGCTGAACTTTGTCCGATCGTGTTTCTTGTCTCTTCCTCTTTTCTTTCTTCTTCATTTTTTTTCCTCTGGTGGCTGTAGGTCTTATTTTCTGCTTGTGTAAGTCTTAGGAGTAGTAGTCCTTTTTGGTTAGTAAAGGTCAGACTTTTCTCTTGCTTGGCGGAATCAGCTCTTGGTTAAGCTTTCCTTTTGAACTCAAAAGTTGTGTTTGATATTTTCCTGGGAGGTAAAGCGTCGATGGCAGAGGAACTAGCTTCTATAATGCAGAGGTTTGCACTCTCCAAGCAAGAGTTGGGAGGTACAGCTCTGGAACTGGGAGATGCTAACACGGGTATTTAGGAGTGCCAGCTGAGTCTGGTAGGAAGAGTGATAAGGGAGAAGCTGATTAATTTTGTGGGGGTGAAAAATTTTGTAAGCCTGGTTTGGGGCTATCCTCGTGGGTTGACTGTTATGGAGTTAGAACCTAACTTGTTTCAGTTTATGATTCCGAGTGCTACTGATAAAGAGAGGATTTTGAATGGAAGACCTTGGATAGTAGATAGCCAAATATTGATACTCAGAAGGTGGTATAATGGGATAGAGGAGGACAATGGTGCTTTTAAGTTGGCTCTTTTGTGGATACAGGTGTGGAATCTTCCTGTACATTGGATCTCGAAAGAGGTTGGGTGGAAAATCGGATCCATTTTTCCAAAAGTGACGGAGGTTATAATACCCCAAACGGGAGGAAAGGAAGGGAGGCACTTGAAGATGTTGGTGATCGTAGATGTTTCCCGTCCACTGGTGAGAGGATCAGTAGTAAAGCTTAGTGGAGTAGGGAAATGGATTAGTTTCAAGTATGAACGGTGCCTGAACTTCTGTTATGGGTGTGGTATAATTGGACACAGTGAGAGAAATTGTAAAACTTCTTCTAGCATAGGAAGAGGACTATCAAATAACCAATACGGACCAGGTAACTGGAATAAAGGAGTTCCACAGGCTGAACAGACTATAAGTAGAGGAAGACAAGATAAGGTGCTGTGGGGTTTTAAGGATGGGGAACTGGTGCGAAAAGGAGGAAGTGAGGACCCTCAGGGTTTGGAGAATAGCACGAAAGGAGGCTATGAACAAAGGGTTATGAGAAAAGAGGTGCCAACCAAGGTGATAGAAGGATAGGAAAGGGACGCTCAAGCAATTCCAAGTATAATGAGCCAGAAGGATAGCTTAGAGGGGACAAGCAGAAATCCAAAAGTTTCAGCACCTATTGAGGTACAAGTCATGGAGACAAATAGCATTACTGAATGACAGGATATGTGGTCAGGAGACCAATGTAGCATTGAGACGGAGAGGAGAAGAGAGGCAGGAAATGTTGTAATTGTGGATGAGGGGGACATGGGGATAGAAGACATGCTGCAGGAAGAAAATGAGATACAGGAGAGGAAACAGGTGGCTATCCAGAAGATGAACGCTAGAATTACAAGACAACTTAAGCCTCCGAGCAGGAAGAGGACTCTTTTCGGTGAAACGGATGGAACTGTCAGGACAATAGAGACTAGAGGAAAGAGGAAAACGTATCAAGAGGATACTGAAATGGAAGAAGCTGAAGGGGAGTGCTTGAATTTAAAAAGGAATAAGAGGGATCAGTCCTTGGAAATACGGTTAGAGATTGCTGAAGGTGAGAGGGGGACCAGCCTTAATGGGTCCCCAAGTGGACAATGAGAGTGCTGGTGTGGAATTACCAAGGTACAGGAAGCCCCTTGACAATTCACCAGCTGAGGGAGGCTTGCAACCTCCTCTCCCCAAGTGTTGTTTTCTTGTGTGAAACTAAGAATAGGGACAAGTATATGGAGACTGCTAGGAAAAGGCTGAATTTTGATCATAGTGCGATTGTAGAGTCTATGAATAGGTCTGGGGGGATGGCCTTATTTTGGAAGCAGGAAGTGAAATTTACAGAAATACATAAGACAACGTTCACCATTGAGGCTCATATAGTGGACCACAGTCAACATTCCGACTTGTGGCTGATTGGTGTATATGCAAGTTGTGATGCAGCAACTAGGAAGAATCAGTAGAAAGTGTTGAATGAAAGAAAAAGACTATGGGGACAAAGGTGGATAGTTGCAGGAGATTTTAATGATATAGTGTCCAATGAAGAGAAATGGGGAGGAAGAAGAAGAGAAGAGTGGACCTTTAGAGATTTTAAGCAATTCATTCCTGATAATGAGCTGATCGATGTAGGTTTTGATGAAAATCTTTGGACTTGGTGTAATAACTGGGAAAACGAAGGAGAAATTAAACAAAGGTTGGATAGAATGCTTTGTACTCATACCTGGTTCCAGATGTTTGACAAAACAAGGTGCAAACATGTCGACAATTACAGCTCAGATCATAGTATGATTATGGTTGATACTGAACCTGAAAAGGACAAAAGAAGGAAAAAATTCATTTTTGACAAAAGATGGATACAGCAAGAAGGGATTACACAGGTGGTTGAGGAAGCTTGGAAATTTGAAGTGGAAGGATCAAGAATGTACCAAGTCACTAGAAAGATTTCTAATTGTAGAGTGGCTCTTCTGAAGTGGAAAAATAGTTTTCAGCATAACTCTAGGAAAGAGATTAACAGAATCAAGGCAGACATGGAGAGGCTTAGAGATTTTACTGAGTTTCACAAAGGAGCTATGGATGACCTTAAGACTCAACTTAAGAGAGCTTACTCTAATGAGGAAATGTACTGGTCTAAAAAATCTAGAGTTACTTGGTTGAAGGAGGGAGACAAAAATTCACAGTTTTTCCATGCTAGTGTCAAAGGTAGAAGGAAAATGAATAGGATGGTTAATGTACAAAGAGATGATGGATCATGGACGTCAAATGAGAAGGAACTAGGAGAGGAAGTGGCTAGCTACTACTAAAAACTCTTTAATAGTCAAGACACTGAAGGCGTTGAGGATATCTTGAGGGGAATACCAAACACAATTTCTGATCAAACGAATGCAAATCTGACTAGAACTGTCACTGAGGCTGAGAGTAAGTCTGCATTTTTTTTCTATGCATCCCAACAAAGCCCCTGAGCCTGATGGGATGACACCTCTATTTTTCCAAAAATTCTGGAGGGTTATCAGGTCTAATGTTGTTCCAGCTATCCAGAGTTTTTTCCACTCAAGTTTCATGCTAAAGTCTCTTAACCACACGGTTGTCTCTTTGATTCCCAAAGTTGAGATGCCAATCAATCTTAAACAGTATAGACCCATAAGTCTTTGCAATGTGTTGTATAAAATCATTTCCAAAGTGCTTGCCAACAGACTTAAACATAATCTGGACTGTTGTATAAGTAAGAACCAGGCAGCTTTTGTCCTAGGGAGACAAATATTAGATAATGTCATTGTGTCCCATGAATATCTCCATTATCTGAAAAACAAAAGACAAGGTTCAGTAGGGTGTATGGCATTAAAACTTGACATGGCAAAAGCCTATGATAGGATTGAGTGGAAATTCTTAGGTGCAATCATGCAGAAAATGGGATTCTCAGAGAGATGGATAAACTGGATATGGAAATGCTTGTCAACTGTCTCATATTCGTTCAAGATTAATGGTGATCAGAAAGGCTATGTCACTCCCAAGAGAGGTATAAGACAAAGGGATCCTCTATCCCCCTATTTGTTCTTAATTTGTTCTGAGGGTCTATCAAACCTACTGTGAAGAGCCGAGGCAAGCAAACTGATGTCAGGTATTAGTATCAGTAGAAGAGGCCCATCAATATCACATTTGTTTTTTGCTGATGATACTTTAGTTTTTGCAAGGCAAGCCCAGATCAAGCTGAGGAACTCATGAACATCCTAGCCATATATGAAAGAGGCTCTGGTCAGATGGTAAACTATGACAAATCATCCGTGTTCTTCAGTAAGAACACAACGGAGGGGGAGAAAGTTGCTGTGTGTAGAAAGTTAGGAAATGTCCAAATGGTAAACCAAGGTAAATATCTTGGACTGCCTATGGTCATTACACGGACGAAGGAGCAGCTGTTTGGTTTTATCAGAAATAATTGCCAACAAAGGATGGCAAGCTGGAAAAACAAAATGTTCAGCAATGCAGGAAAGGAAGTGCTACTAAAAGCCATCACAATGGCTTTGCCTACGTATGCCATGTCCTATTTCAAACTTCCAGGAAAACTCTGTAAAGATATTAGTGCTATGATGGCAAGGTACTGGTGGGGAGAAGACAAGGGAAAAAAGAAGATGCATTGGTGTTCCTGGTCAAAACTTACGAAGGACAAAGGCAGAGGGGGAATGGGATTTAGGGACCTGCAAAATTTTAATAAAGCTCTCCTTGGCAAGCAACTCTAGAGGCTGGTAACATGCCCAAATTTATTGCTAAGTAAAATTATGAAGGCAAAGTACTTTCCAGATAGATCATTATTCCAGTGTAAGGTGAGCCCAACTGCTTCATGGGTTTGGAAGAGTATGGCCAGTGTTAGAGATGAAGTGGGGAAAGGAATTTGGCGGAAAATTGGGGATGGTAGCAGTACCAACATTTGGAAGGATTGTTGGATCCCAAATAACAAAGGAGGGACACCTACTACTCCTAAACCCCAAAGCTGCTGCCTAAACAAAGTGAAAGAACTGATAACAAACTTCAGGTGGAATAGACTACTGATTTTCAGTATTTTCAATGGCAAAGATGCTGAATAAATCCTCAAAATCCCAATAAGCATGGCAAGAAGGGCAGATAGCAATTACTGGATAGCAAGCACCAATGGAAACTACACTGTGAAGTCAGCCTACAAGATGTTGGTAGGGGAGGAGAAAACTACTAATATTGGAAGGGGAGTAGCTAGAGGGCAAGGGGAAACCAGCTTTAATGGACAGAAGGAGAAAGATTGGAGCAAAATGTGGAGAATGGACATTAAGGGTAAACACAAGACCTTTCTTTGGAAATGTCTGAACCAAGCTCTACCAGTGAACGAGCTCATATACTATAGAACCAGAATGGGGGAACCAATTTGCCAAGTCTGTGGCGCAGGAGAGGAAACCATAGAACACTTGTTTTTCTTTTGCAATGCAGCAAAGGAAGTATGAAGGTTCGCACCAGTGCAGTGGGATGGCATTGCTGACAGTAGAGGCAATTTCAACAAATGGTGGAGTGGACTAATGGAAGCAACAAGCAGAAATGAAGGTCACCAGCACCAAGCTCTTACTGTGAACATCCTCTGGCAACTGTGGAAAGCCAGAAATGAGAAGGTCTTTAACAACAAGTGCAGGACTCCTTTTGACATTGTACAGAAAGCTCATCTAGAATGGATAGAGTACATTGAAGTGAAAAGTAGAGAGAAGTGGGTGAGCAGCCAGGAAACATCAGCTAGTGATGAAGAGGGACCGTGTGACATTATACACAGCAACAAGATGACAATTGAAGTGGAGGTGAGCCAGCTGAAGGAAAGCAAAACTGTTGGCATTGGCATAGTGGCAACAAAAGACAACAATGTGCACGTTGCATGGGCCATGCAAGACAGAAGTGCAAGTGACATTTTACTGGATTATACTGCTGCGCTCAAATTAGCATTGTGCAAAATCAGAGAAAAGCCTTGGCCAGATGTTAATCTACTAGTTTCATCCGCTCAGTTGTTATGAATGCTGCGAACTCACAAGACACAAGACATCAGACTTTTTGCTCAATTGGAAGACATTCACATGCTCAAAGCTTTGTTTATGAACTGCTCATTCAGCTTGGTTGAAAACCAATGTAATAGATTAGGGAGAAGAATTAGCAAGTATGCTACTACATTAGTGCAAGATGAGGAATATCTAAGTCCTCTGTGTCAAACGACACAATTGTAAAGCTCGTGATGGGCCTTTGCTCAAGTTTATATAGCTTGTTTTTGAAATCAATATATTTCCTATCGTTTCCGTAAAAAAAAAAAAAAAGAATACAAAATGATACTCGTCATATGCTTATGGTATAAATATTACTGTACATTGCTTTCCTTAAAAATCTACATTCTTGTTTGCTAAGTTGGCTTGTACTATTGTGCAGATAATGACTAACGGGATATATAAGAGCCCCATACATAGAGTAGCAACAAACAGAACAAGAGAGAGAAAGACTCTGGCTTTGTTCTTTGCTCTTGAACCAACAAGGGAAATCAAACCGGTTGAAGGTCTAATCAGCAACAAAAACCGGAGGATGTACAAAAATGTCACAGATTATTCGCGAAACTATGTTGAGTATGTTCAGCAGGGAAGAATGCCTTGATGCAATGAAACTTTGACACAGACAACGAGAAGAATTTATTTTAGTTGTCAGGTAGTTTTAGATTCCCCTTTTATCTTCGGTTCAATATGCATTCAATATTCATCAGATATAATAGTTGAAAAATGTAATTGCCTATACTATTTTACTTGTCGTCGTTATGAGATTGATTATTATTTACAAATTAAATTCATCTAAGAAAATTCAGCAGTTCCATGCATATAACATCTTTGTATGTCAATCATCTGCGAATTACTTTGAAAACATGATTACTGCGAAGATCTCACATTAATTGATAGTAAGAAACATTCTAAGATAGGATGCTTATGGTAATGTAAGGAGAAGGCCCAAAGTACATCGATTGATAACTAAGGTCTTGTTTTATAATTCAACACTTAAGATTAATGGATTCAGATCTTAACATGTTTGACAGGTGCCGAACCTGTGCAATAATAAATACCTGCTCAAATAAAATACAGATTCTGTATATAGCGGTGAGTAGGGTCGAATCCACAGGGACTGGGGATAATTCGTTTCTTCTAGAGTCCAAAGTATGGGGGGTTTTGGAAAATGAGAGTAACTAAATTAATTAACTGCAGAAAATAATTAAGTAAAAGAAATAATTAAGATACCTCTAGCCAAGGGTATACTTCAGAAATGGTTCAGGCACTGATCATTGATTCACAGATAATTCCAACATTTAGTAATAGATTAGTTATAGTTGCCATGCACGCGATAAACAACCAACCCTTCCTTAATTTCTCGATAGCTAAGGTACGACCGTTAGCTATTTCTCTAACCCAAAAATAACCCCAGGTACGACCGTGGAATTTAATCTCTAGATTGCATTAATAATTAGAAAGGCCCAATCCTAACCAACAAACACGCTACGAGGGTTTGTTTAAACTAGATCATATGCTCCCCTGACATAAACCCAATTACGCCAGTTGCTACTGAGGTAGAGATAACGAACAATTACGGATTCAATTACCCCTATTTAGCAAAATAGCCCATATGAATAATTAATTATTGCGCACTAATCAATCATACACAAGAGCTATAACAGTTAAAAGCAGGAAACATATGAATACCAATAAATGGAGGAAACAATTAAAATAAATTCGATCTCACAGTAATTGTTGAACCAAATCTTCAGTTGTCCCCTTGACTAGACAAAGGGGTTTAGCTCATTGCTGATGAGGAAAACCCATGCAGAATCAAAGCATCACTCGCGGCCATAGTCTAGAAATTTAGGAAACTTCAATTCAATTGAAGGGATAAAGCAAAGTAAAGTTGATGATTTAGTCTTCCATGCTCCTGACTCACGTAGGAGGCAGCCACAAGAGACTCAAAGGAAAAGTCAAAAGCTCTCTACTACAAGACGAAGGAGACCAAACGGTCAAAAGAAAAGCAAATCTATCCTAGTGCACCTCTGCAATTCTAATTCTAAATCCTATCTAAGTAGCTCAGTGCTCTGTGCGGCGGACGCCGCACCAGAGCAAGCAGACCCCCGAGGTTTGCTTTCTTTGCCCTTTTTCTAGTTGCTGTCTTCGATCAAAATTACCAAAAAGGTCTTGCATTTCCTTGTTCCACGAATGCCCTTGATTGCCTGCTATTTGGACTCTTTCCTGATAACTATCAAATTGGCCTTTATTGTGATCTTTTTGTTCTACTCCCTGAAATAAATATAAATTACGAAAAGTGAGTAGAATCTAGCAATTAATCCACATAAGGTCAGATAATAGGGAAAATTAATAATAAAATAAATGATAAAATTGCAACCTATCAATTTCCCCCACACCTAAACCATGCTTGTCCTCAAGCATGAGTACAGCAAACAAACACAAATATTTGATAGCGGCTATTGCTCTTCTAAAATTGCCAAGATACCAAGAAAAATAATAATCAAGCATCAATGGTCAAGATCCAAGAAACATCACTCCGGTTAGCTTCTAAACCACAAACTCCTCTAATTTCAGGTTAACTAATCTAAGAAAAAGGAATGACGCATAACATTTATCAGCAAATGGTCCAACTATTAACCAAAATCTCAACATTAAATCCATAATTCGGCAAGCTGACTTTTATTACACACTAACACAACCTTCACTTTTTTTCACATTTTTTTTTTTACTTTTCTCTCCTCTTTTTTTTTTAATTTTTTTGTAACAAAAGACTTAGTCGCTAGCCATTTGAGCCTTTTGACGCAAACTCCAACATTGGCCAGATGAAGGAGCCCGGTTACTCAGCTTCTATCGCCACGTGACCACGTACTCATAGGAACTACTACCTTTTGACGCGAGAATCAACACTTTTAGGTGCAGATCCCCGGTTACTCAGTAGTAACTAATAGCGGAGTACAGTCAAGTTTATTCATAGCTAAAAATCACAAAAACTCAATATAACACAAGAACCAAAAGAAAACTTGCATCAGCTAGCCTCATTTTCAAACATGGAGAACTAAAGTTAATAACCGGACCAATTCACATGAAAATGCCAATAATCATTCCCTATGCCTAGGAAAGTTAACCAAAAATTATAAGAGTAAAACAATCATCGATATTCACCAAAGAGATATTTTTGGACTCAACCATATTAACTTGATACCCTTTTATTATTAAAATTTGGCAATAGCAGAAATAGAGGCAACAATCCAACATCAAATTTTGGCATGCACTTACGAGCCAATCACTAAAAAGAAGAAAATGAAAATGAACGAAAGATACTAGCACCATAACTGCTCCCCCCACACCTAAATCGTACATTGTCCTCAATGGAGGAATTAAAGCAATGAAGAGGACAACGAAACTTCCCTCTTTGAGTGGCCAAGAGGTAGGCGGGGACGGTGGAGGAAACCAATGTGGTGGAAGTACGCGCCCAAGTTCCGAGACATCATACTCAATTCAACCAGCAAATGCAAAACTCTGTCCTCCCAAAATCTCAACAAATAGCTCCAGTTGGTCAGTTAATGCCTTAACTCAGAATCAGAAATTTCAACATTGAGAGTTTAGGTATTTGACAATAACAATTCAGTCACAAGTTCTTGGCTGTCAATTAGACAGCCAATCAGATGGAATTACCAAATCTAGTCAAAATACCCCAACCAGTACCATTGGTGCACCCCACAGATAATGAAGCAACTTAAATGGCAAACCCAATCAACAAAATGTACATGTGAGGCACCCAAGGTCTATACAAATGTCCCATACAAAGCAGCGATTGCAATCAATAATCAGTAGTGGTCCTAATTTACTCAAATGCAGGCATCCTAAAATTTCGGCAACAAATGCTCTAAAGATTTAGCAATTGAAATCAATAGTAAAATACTACCCAGCAAGTCAATTAGACCGCCACGAAACAGCAATAAAGCCAAATGGAAAGTGGCACAGTAAGCCTTCCAATTCAACAAACAAATGCAGAAATATCCCAACCAAATGCACTTCAAAGGGACCCGCAAGACAGAAAGGAGCAAAGTAGAACCCAAGTGATACCAAAAATAACCTTAACAAAGCAGTGAATTCAACCAATTTGAATACGTAGAATACGGTCAGAAATGCCTCCCAAAGATCAACAAAGAGCGGCAAAACTTGCCCACCCAAAATCTGTCCAAATGCCTCCAATTGGACAAGAAATTGCACAACTCAAACGATCAAAACTTAGCAATTGGGCCAAGCAACAGGCAATGGCAACAACCAATGGTTAGAATTCGAGAACAGTTCAGGCACCAAAACCTAAGAATCAAATAGGCAGGCTAGTACAGAGGATTAAGAAATAGAAAGCAACACTGCAACCAGTACCACTGGTGCACAGACAGGAAAGAATTAAATTCAATGGCAGCAACTCAACCGTAAGAACTTAAACTGGAAAATTAATCAACCAGTACCACTGGTGAGTCACAGGGAAAAATAATCAAGCGGCCAATAATCCAATAAATAACAAAAAATACCCCCACTTATGGTAGCAATTAAACCCAATTCTGTCCAAAAAGCACCCCCAGAATATGCCTAAATCACCCCTGCTATTAGCTATAAAGAAACTCAAACACAGGGTGGACTGGAACGACTCAACCAAAAACGCCCAATAGGCACAACTCGCTTAATTAGGCAATCCAGAACACAGGATTATCAGATGTTAAACAACTACCATCACCAGTACCACTGGTGAGTGCATAGGGAGAAATTAAAGCAAATAACCAATCCAGTGAACAAAATAGATTCGAACACCCAAACAGCGCCAAAAATGAGCGGAAATTAAAGCCAGAAGCAATGGTCAACTACCTCCCAAAGTACCCCCAAATATCGCAGCAGTTTAACTCAACTCTACCCAAAATTAACCCCAGAAAATGACCAAAATCACTGCCTGCCGTTTTCTTCAAGCAAAAAAAACCCAAGCAAATGTACAAAATTGCGCAATTTATGGTTCAGAAGAAGACAAAGTGAGGCAGGAATCGTAATACCTCCACCTGCCAAAAATTGACAGGTGGTAACGCGCTGGGGTAGAGGTGGCGTGCAGCACAGGAGGAGCTGCGGCTGCGGGCTGTCAGCTCGGGCTTTATCAGCGGCGCGCTGGGGCAAGCAGGGGAAAGCAGGGGCAGCGGACGAGCTGAGGAGCTTCGATGGTGGTGGCCGTGAGCTTTGGAGTTGATGGGGTCGCACTGCCTCGCGATGGGGTCCCTCTGTCGGCTGCAGTTGCGCGCGCGCGAGGTGGACAGCAGCTGCGATAAAGAGGTTGGTGGCGGCGTGGACTGGTCAGCGGCGGGCGTCGGCTCGTGGAGGAGGTGGACTGAAGGGCTGGTGGTGGTGCGTGAGCTCAGGAGCTGCGCGCGAGGGAGATGGAGCCGCGGGCGGCCTGGGCAGCGGACGAAACAGGAGTGGGCCGAGCTGGATGTGACGCGCGGTGAAGCTGGGGGAGAAAAGATGGGAGAGTGGCGGCAGGCGGTGAGCCTGTGACGCGGCTGATGCCGCGCGGCGCTGGCTCCAGGCGGCGCGCGATGGTGGTTGTGGTCGCGGATGGAGGAGATGGCAGCGGGCATGAGGCCGTGCTCGACCGACAACAGAGAGGAAGAAAGAAACAGGGGAGAAGAAAGAAAGAAAAGAGAAGAAAGAAGAAGAAGGAAAAAGAAAGGATTTTTTTTTTCTTTTGGAAATTTAAACTACGGTGAAAAAAGGAAAACCTTTTTTTTTAGTTTTTTTTTTTTTAAATTTTAAAAATTTTAAAAAATTTCTATTTTTATTTTTTTTTTTTTTCCGAAATTAATTTTTTAAAAATTTTTTTTTTTATTATTGGAAACTAAAGCTATTGGCGATAAGAATTTTTTTTTTTTTTTGAATCCTTACCTTTCCTGCGAACGTGACGCGGGCACGTCATGAGGGCAAGAGAGCTCCCAGAAGTTTCAGAAAATTCTGATCGTGAGCTTCCTGCACGTCACCACGCGGGCGCGTCATGAGAGCAAGAGAGCTCCCAGAAGTTTCAGAAATTCCTGATCGTGAGCTTCCTGCACGTCATCACGCGGGCGCGTCATGACTGAAGGGCACCTATAAATCAGCAAAAACGAAAATTAACACCCAAAATCAGTCAAATTCAAGGAAAACATATTTAAACTATCACACGAAATCAAAACAAACAATTAAAAGAAACAATTGGGTTGCCTCCCAATGAGCGCCTTTCTTTAATGTCTTTGGCTAGACATTATCATATTTTGCTCATGGGGGATAAAATCTTGTGGCTCGCTTCAATGCTTCATCTTCAATGTGATCCTGGTAACCCTCATAGATGGAGTAATTTTTCAACACACGAGCTACGGGCTTCCATGGACTAGTAAATGGCGCTAAACAAGTCAACAATGATCTGCATTCTCCACTCTCTCCTCCACCACACGCATTCATCGGTTCAAGATATTTTTCCATTGCCACTCTTAACTTATTCCTGTCATGAAATTTCAAATTTTCTGGTATAATAAAATCAATTTCAGTAACAGGAATTGAAGAAGAGGAATTAGGAAAATATTGATTAAGGAGTGGAGAAGATGTCACCGCATTTGGAAATTGTTCACTGGATTCATTCACTTGAATAATTTGATGTTGGAGTCTCATGTCTTCCGCTTCAACTTCCTTTTCAACTGTATCTTTGGATCCTCCTTCTTGAGACTCTTGCAGTTCCATATCACTTGTCAGGATAATTGCACTCTCACCTTTCTTAGAGTCATTGATGGTCTGTGAGGGCAAGTCTGACATGAATGACGATTGTTGAGACTCTTGCAGCTGAAAACTCATTGGCCCCTCTTCATAATTAACGTTAGAGTTATCCCACCATCCTTGATCATACCGGTTTGAATAAGGGTCATACCACGTTTGAGATCGAGGTGAAGAATCTCCAAATTTTTTTTTGAGATAGTCACTCAGGTAGTCTTGATATTCGGGGCACATACCGGTTGAATGATCCCTGGCATAACAAATTTCACAGGTTGCAGCAGCCATTCTTTCTCTAACAGAGTTTAGTGCCTCTGCATATGCAGACCTCACAAAAAAACTAGCCTCATTGCCTTCCCCGGAAATAAAATCCAGTATATCACCAAAATACGGAGTGTAAGAAGCCATAAACTAAATAAAAAAAAATGTAAACAAGATGAATTGAAAAAGAAACAAATAACTAGCGCCAGTCCCCGGCAACGGCGCCAAAAATTGACAGGTGCCGAACCTGTGCAATAATAAATACCTGCTCAAATAAAATACAGATTCTGTATATAGCGGTGAGTAGGGTCGAATCCACAGGGACTGGGGATAATTCGTTTCTTCTAGAGTCCAAAGTATGGGGGGTTTTGGAAAATGAGAGTAACTAAATTAATTAACTGCAGAAAATAATTAAGTAAAAGAAATAATTAAGATACCTCTAGCCAAGGGTATACTTCAGAAATGGTTCAGGCACTGATCATTGATTCACAGATAATTCCAACATTTAGTAATAGATTAGTTATAGTTGCCATGCACGCGATAAACAACCAACCCTTCCTTAATTTCTCGATAGCTAAGGTACGACCGTTAGCTATTTCTCTAACCCAAAAATAACCCCAGGTACGACCGTGGAATTTAATCTCTAGATTGCATTAATAATTAGAAAGGCCCAATCCTAACCAACAAACACGCTACGAGGGTTTGTTTAAACTAGATCATATGCTCCCCTGACATAAACCCAATTACGCCAGTTGCTACTGAGGTAGAGATAACGAACAATTACGGATTCAATTACCCCTATTTAGCAAAATAGCCCATATGAATAATTAATTATTGCGCACTAATCAATCATACACAAGAGCTATAACAGTTAAAAGCAGGAAACATATGAATACCAATAAATGGAGGAAACAATTAAAATAAATTCGATCTCACAGTAATTGTTGAACCAAATCTTCAGTTGTCCCCTTGACTAGACAAAGGGGTTTAGCTCATTGCTGATGAGGAAAACCCATGCAGAATCAAAGCATCACTCGCGGCCATAGTCTAGAAATTTAGGAAACTTCAATTCAATTGAAGGGATAAAGCAAAGTAAAGTTGATGATTTAGTCTTCCATGCTCCTGACTCACGTAGGAGGCAGCCACAAGAGACTCAAAGGAAAAGTCAAAAGCTCTCTACTACAAGACGAAGGAGACCAAACGGTCAAAAGAAAAGCAAATCTATCCTAGTGCACCTCTGCAATTCTAATTCTAAATCCTATCTAAGTAGCTCAGTGCTCTGTGCGGCGGACGCCGCACCAGAGCAAGCAGACCCCCGAGGTTTGCTTTCTTTGCCCTTTTTCTAGTTGCTGTCTTCGATCAAAATTACCAAAAAGGTCTTGCATTTCCTTGTTCCACGAATGCCCTTGATTGCCTGCTATTTGGACTCTTTCCTGATAACTATCAAATTGGCCTTTATTGTGATCTTTTTGTTCTACTCCCTGAAATAAATATAAATTACGAAAAGTGAGTAGAATCTAGCAATTAATCCACATAAGGTCAGATAATAGGGAAAATTAATAATAAAATAAATGATAAAATTGCAACCTATCAATTTTCAAACATATTTGATAATAAAAAATTGAACATATGAATTAATTAAGTGACACTAAATTTTCTAGGTAAAACTTGTCTCCCAAAAATAAGTGATAAACTATTAACTTATCATTGAATGTGATATACACTCACATATATTAAATTTAGTACTTGATAATTAAATTAATTTAATAAATTTAGATCTCATATTTCAATTTTCAAATTTTATTTTTATCAAACACAGCCTAAGAAAGTGTCCAATTTATAAGGTAGTGGCGCGGTTCCTACTGTGATATAAAGAGGATGACCAAAAATTCTACGTCACTTGATAGTCAAGGAAGAATTTGCCTCACATGGTAAGTATTCACTTCATCCATGTGAGGGTGTGTGAGATCCAGTGGACCAAAACTTATTTGTATTTTAGAGTATTATTGTAAATAGTATTTTAAACAGACTTCTTTTTTTTAAAAAAAAATGCCCAAAATAGGAGACCACTTTGTAATTGGTAGTGAAAGGCTAGAATGAAGGCACAAACTCAAAATCTAGTGGGCGTTTCCTCTAAGTGGATCGACACAATAAGAATTTCAGATTCAGTAATGACAGTAGTGATAATTTTAGGCATAGCCCGTGATGGTTTAGCAAAATGCTTGAACAAATGAAAGAATGATTTGCAGTATATGACGCTATTTGACTTGCACCTAAAACGCTTAAATAAAGGGGAGAGTTGGGTTAGATAATAAGAAGGAGAGAGTATAAGTAGAAGATCTTGAATTCAAGATTTTTTATTTATAAAAAAGTTGTTTAAATAAAAGAAAAGGGGGGGGGGGGAGAGAGAGACTTATAACTGAAATGTTAACAATATTGCTATGCCATTGTAATGTACTCCCTCCGTTCCACTTTGATAGTTCTGATTGTTTTTTCACACAGTTTAAGAAAAAGTAGTTAATTTTATTGGAACAATCAATTTAGGTACTATTTTCCTAAAATACCCTCACATTAATTAGAGTATAACTTTATGGGAACTTGAATTGATGGTAAAAAAAGAATCAACTCTCATTAAATGGATTAGGTTTATAGTAACAATAACTTACATTGAATAAGAGTATTTTAGGAAAATTAAAATACAACTACATTTTCAATTGAAAACTGGACTACAATTTGGGATAGACGAAAAAGGAAAATAGGACTATCAAAGTGGGACGGAGAGAGTATGAAATGTTAGTTTCTTTGATAACTTTGATGTCTAGAATTTAGGTATATTTACTCTATATGCTTTTTCTTAACCTATAGCAGTTATTTTTCATTCTTTTGGCTAAAGTCACAATCCAAGTTCTCAGATATTGGGCTTTGTGTCACAAATAATAGTGCACTTATTTTGCTTTCAGATTAAACGCTTAAAAATGATTCACATTTTTTTATTTTTGCAGATTTCTACTCGTCTTTATTGCTTAAATGTATAGTAATAAATCACCATTTTTTTAAAATAAATTCTATCTCAAAATACAATAAACTTATAACAACCAAGTATATTTTCCTTGAGACTAGATATATTTGAAGCACTAGTAAATGTGGCAAAATTTCGATCATATGTGGACCGAAAATTTCTTTCATTTGATGTTCTTTTCTTGTTTGGACTCTATTGCAGGTGATACAAAGGTCTGTCACAACTATAGCAAATTAGTTGAACTTTTTTTTTGTCAAAATTAATTGAACAATTGAAGTATCTTAGAAAAAAGAAATAGCAACTTCCGAGTTCTGTCCGCTTCGAAGACGGTCACCGACAGGGTACGTATGGGCATACATACTGGATTAACGATTCTGCCAGCTCTAATTATTTGGTTTTTATAATCTAGATTAGGTGAAGCTATCAAATTAAAGAATCTTTAATTCATCTGGTCACTGAATTTACCTAAAATATAGGAATAAATGGATAACCAGGGATGGACATGGAAAAAGTTACTGGCAAAAGGTTATGTGTAACTTTCAAAATTAGAGTATCCATAGCATTTTATTTTCTAGTATTGGAAATTCAAAATCACTAAGTATGATTAAACCCCATATATATATATATATATATATATATATATATATATATATATATATATATAAGAGCCAAAATTTCAATTGAGGGCATGCAGCCCAAAAATTTTTCTGGAATTGTAGCTGTTTTCTTGTTCCGAGTGAATTGCAGCTGACAATTGAGGTCTGTCATAAGTGCAGGAAATAAATTGAGGTATATTAGAAAAAAGAATTAGCTTTGTCCTCTTTACAGAAAGTAAACTGGTATTTTAACTGGGAGCTTTGTTTTATTGAAGCAGATCTACCTTTTTGTTTATATTAATATCTATCAAGTTCACAAAAAAATATTTCACGCTGAAATTATTTTGTTTCTATATTCCTGATTAGGTGAGAATCGGTGAAGCTACCGAACCAAAGAATCTTTAAAACAACTCATCACCGAAATTCATTAAGATGTGACTTTCTATTTATTCCGAGTCAATCAAGAAACTTGTGTCTGGCAAAGAAACCATGGCTGATGCACTAAAACCTGATGAATTGGCCATCAATTCCAATAGCTTCCAACAAAAACTTCCCATCAAAGGCGTTGAAAGCATCAATCATGCCACCCTTCCACTTTGGAGATTCCAACCATCAATTTTGGCCTTCTTAATTCTTCTCTTTCACCTGAACTGGGGGTGGAACTAAGGAAGCTGCGCTCAGCTCTGAGTTCATCTGGTTACTTTCAGGTTTGTTCCAGCACCAGTTTAACCCTCTAGATTAGTGCTAAGCACATCATTTTTTCTTATGTTGTATTCCTAGTTTTCATTTTGTTTTTGTTGGGGTTTTTTTAAAAAAATAAAATTAAACCTAGGTATGGTAACTCCACAGGATTGGAGTCAGAACAATTGTTAGGGCAATTATTCAAGGTGGTAATTCTACCATTTTAAAAAAAGAAGGTGGAGATTAAAGCTTACAGAGAATTTGTAATGTCTTGTAGGTCCTGTAGATAAAAACTACAAACTACCATTTCTAGTTTTAGTTTCTACAATGGTTTAGAAGCTATGCTTATTATTTGATTATTTACACCTTCTCATGCAATTGGTACTCTCAATTAGCTGGCTGGAAAATACTTTGGTCACATTACAAGTAAATTAATTCTCTTTTATTATTCTTAATTTTAACTGTAGGCAATTAATCATGGAATGAGTAATTCATTCCTAGATGAAGTGCTGGAAGTCACAAGAACATTCTTTAACCTTCCATTGGAAGAGAAACAGAAGTATCCCAGAGTTGTCAATGACTATGAGGGTTATCTGTGTAACACTCACAAAAACCATCAAACCATTGGATGGAATGAACATCTCTATCTTCATCTGCTCCCTGAGAGTAAGAGGAACTTTGAAAAATGGCCACAAAGTCCTGAAAATTTCAGGTAATTTTTGCATATTTTTTGACAGAAACAATTGTTTCCCATAATTTTAGACCCTTTGTATTCCATATGTATGTATGTACACATTTCTCCAGGGAAAATTCAATTCTCTCTATTTAAAAGGTAATTCAATTCTTAATATTTAAAATAAAATATGATTTCTCGAAATATGCATCTAGTTTTATGAGGTTCATTAAACAAAATCCGTTGTGTTGGTCAAATTCTTGATGTTACAAGAACTTTTAACTCGATTTGTAGGAGGGTTTTGCTTGAATACACAGAAAAACTGAGGGTGATGAATGAAATCATTCTCAAAGCTATGGCAAAGTCACTAAACTTGGAGGAGAATTGTTTTCTGAATCAATTTGGAGAAAATCCGAGAGCTCTGTCCAGTTTTAATTCTATCCTCCATGTCCATTGATGTCGGATTTTCTTTATGCCGCCAAGCCCCATTCAGATGCGTCTATGACTACCTTTATCTTGCAAGATAAAGAAGTGGAAGGCCTTCAAGTCTTGAAAAATAATCAGTGGCATAGAACTCCACTTACTCCGGATGCCATTGTCTTCAATATTGGTGATCAAGTTGAGGTGACTAGATCTTTTTGTTCTTTTTTTTTTACCATACATGCACTTTCTAATTAAACAGACTAACAGAAAAAAAAAAAAAATTACCCCAAAAGCAAGAAAAAATAAAAGAAAACTTGAATTGTGTCTTTAGCTGCATAACTTAGTAAATTCAAGAAGCACAACAGTTCCATATGAAGTCGCAATCATCGCCTTTTAAGGGGTAAATTGCATCAAACTTGTTCCAAAGATCTATTTTAACAGGTAGGATTATTATCCTTGTCCTTGAGGTCTTCGGAACTCCTAAGTTTTCTACTTTTCCCCTATTTCCTTGTGAGGTTTAGAATCTCTTCTTGAATCAAAAAAATAAACAAAAGAATTGCTTGGAGTCTCTTCTTGAACGAAAAACATTGAAAAAAAAATTGCTTGGAGTCTCACCTTAAAACAAACAAATAAAGAAAAAAATTTTCCATCTGGCTTCCTTACGATGTCCTGATAACATATACATCCCCGGAGTAACTAAAACGTCAACGACATCATTGTTAAACTTTGCAGTTATATTTTGTTCTACCCATGTATTTCGAAAGACCTCTTAAACATAGCAAAAGAGGTAAATTTTGAAATTTGGTCATCTCCAATCAACGTAGTCAGTTTTATCCATTTTCTAGGAGAATTTTAGTTCTAACTTCTGTTCTATTTGATTTGCAGACAATGAGTAATGGGATATTTAGAAGTCCAGTACACAGAGTTCCAACAAACAACAAAAGGGAGAGAATATCTCTTGCTTTTTTCTTAGGTCCTGAACCTTCGATCGAAATCAAACCAGCGGAGGGACTCATTGATGATAAAAATCCGAGGTTGTACAAGAATGTCATAGATTATGCTCGACACTTTGAAGAGCGCATTCAACATGGGATCAGAAGCCCTTTAGATGCTTTGAAAATTTGACTCTGTTAAGATGAAGATTACGTGACAGGAAAATGAGTCTTGAATGTGGATTATTTCGTGCAGGAAAACGATCATCCAATAATTAAACTCTTTTATACCCTTTTGTATTATGGCATTATGTCTTTAATTAGCTAATATTGTCTCTCCTTATTTTTTTTTCTTTCAAAATTATACATTAATAACTTGATTTTTGGGAGGATGAATGGATTGGATGGTATGGGGGCAAGGAGTATAAATGAGAGATCTCCAGCATAAAAGAAAATTAAAAAATCTGATTTTGTTTTGATTAAAGTGCATAAAGGAAAAGATAATGTTAATTGCACCCTTTATAATTGTAACTTACCAAATTGCCTGAAGGTTGAGATTTGTCAAAAATATAAACCTAAAAGTTGAGTTGCAAATAATGGGTGAGAAAGGATATGATTAATTGTTGACAAATAAATACTCTAGATTAGGGATGGCAATTGGGGTGGGTGACCGTGAGTTAATGGGGTGGGCGCCACCCGTTAAATAAATAAATAAATGTATGTATATAATTATGTATATATCATATTTAATTTGATTAATTACAAACTTATAATAATGATCTTATTAGTTATATATATTATATAATGGATATTAGTATATATAATATAATTAATATTATCAATTATACTAATAATTATGCATGTCACCTAATAGAAATTATTAATTATTTATATTAAATTTACTAATACATTTATATTAATTTCTAATTACACTTAATAGAATAACACTTTTTTAAAAAAAATAATGGCTTAGTAATTGTATTTGTATAAAAAATGAAAACTTGACTATTTTAGTTATATTTGTTTCATCATGTTGAATTGTATTTAAATAAATTTTGTTTAATTATTTTTATGGGTTTCATTTGTGAAATTACAATGGATAATGATAAGTTACAATTTTATCATTTATTTTATAATTAATTTCCCCTATGACCTGACCTGATATGGATTAATTGTTAGATTCTACTCACTTTTGAAAATTTGCATTTATTACGGGGAGTAGAGCAAAAATACCCAAAACAAGTGCCAATTCGACAGTTCGGGTAGCAGCCTTTATTCCAGGGGCATTTTTGGAAAAGGAAAAACTTTTCCCTTTTTTGGCAACTGCTGAACCGAGGACCAAGGGGGGAGGACGGCTGAGTCTTCTTTTCCTTGGGGGGTAGCCGCATAGAAGAGGGAAGCATTATTTAGATAGGAGAAATTGGGCAGAAAGAAAGGACTACCTTTAGTTTTTAGTTTTGACTTTTCTTTTGGTTCTTAGTAGCTTTTCTTCTCGGATGTCAGGAGCAATTAGGAGATTCAAGCATTCTCTGTAACTTTCGTTTTCCTTTCATTTGTTCGAACGAATTGGGCTTTCCCAAACACAAACAATGGCCGCGACTATTGCTTCAGTTTTGTATGGGTTTTTCTCATCAACAATGAGCTAAACCCCTTTTTCTAGTCAAGGAATAACGGATGCTTTGGTTCGTCTAAAAATTGTGAAATCGATTTAATTTTATCTTTTTCTTTTATTTATTGGTATTCGCATATTCTTTGATTACAATGCTTATGGTTGTTCAATTAATCGATTGTTTAGGATTCGGATAATTAGTTAATTTGGTAATCTATTGTCAATTGGGGCATTAAATCCGTAATTGTTTAATTGCCTTAAAATAGTGACAACTGGCATGATTGGGTTTGTGTCAGGGGAATACGCGGGCTAATCTAAAATAACCCTAGTAGTGCATTATTTGGTTAGAATAGGGCTATTCTAATACGTAAGGCAATTGGGGAATTAAATCTTCCGGGCGTACTTTGAATTATTTCTCAATTAGAGTAGTGATTCACGAGCGTACCTTAATCATCGACACAGTAAGGAGGGGTTGACTGTCACCGCCTGTTTGACAGTTATAACCTATTTATTAGTAAATAATTGGAATTGCCTTTGTATCGATGATCAATTAGGTGAACCATTGCTGAAGTTATCTCTTGGCTAGACCTTTAATTATTATTACCCTGATTTTAGTGAATTGTCATTTAATTTTTAGTTGGCTATTTTATTTTTAGTTGAGTTGCTTTAATTATCATACTTTATACAAAAATATTCCCCGTGTTATTTTGAATTTCAAAAGAGATAAATATCACCAATCCCTGATGATACGACCCTACTTGCTTTGTTTACAAATTAATCATTATTTGTGAAAAAGTCATCCAATTCGGGTATATTAGATCAAGCAAACTCTTCGGGAACAGGATGAATCAAGTGATCCATTGCACACTTAGAGTCCCTGCTCCAGTACTTGAAATTGGGTTTTGGTTACTTCAATTGACAATTAGATTTATTTTTATTATTGTACAGGCATAGACAACCTATCAATTTTTGGCGCCGTTGTCGGGGACTGGCGTCAGTTATTTGTTTCTTTTTAAATTCATTTTTGCTCTAATTTTCTATTGCTTTCGAGTGTATGTCTCGTTCTTCTCGTACAGGTGAATTAATTTTCGACCCCAAGGTAGAGAAGACTGCGCGTAAAACAAGGAAAGATATCAGACAACTCATAGAGGATCACTCTGGTGCTGCATCTCAGATACCTGAACCAAAAGTTGAACCAACAGATTCACTTAGTGATACTTCGAGTGACTCGGATCGAGAAGAAGTCACTATGGCTAATGCACGAACACTAAGGGAGTTGGCTGCTCCTGATTTAAATCAGCAGCCTTTATGCATTACTTTCCTAAGTTTAAATGATAACGCTCCATTTGAGTTAAAATCTGGTCTAATTCATCTCTTGCCATCTTTCCATGGTTTACCAGGTGAAGAGCCGTATAAGCACTTGTAAGAATTTGATGTTGTTTGCAACAGCATGAAGCCCTTGGGCATTACAGAAGAGCAGATGATAAGTGAATATTTAACGTACATTTTGTACAAGTTTGGCATGAACTTTTGGTATGTTTTGAGAAGATTAAAGCCATATTTGAACTCTTTTGGTGATAATTGCTTAAATATTATTTAAGTGTTCAAAACTTGATAAATGAGTGAATTAATACGTTAATTTTGTGAAATTGTGAAAGATATTGATGTATGAAATTCATGCACGAGATGAAGGAAATGTAAGGATCGTCCAGAGGATAAAGTACAAAAGAAACTAGGAGCAAAAATGAAGAATAAGAAAAAAAAGTGAAAACTGAAAAATGATAAGCACGGATCCGAGCTCGGATCCGTGTGAATAAAGGGTGATCCGAACCCTCGTCTGTACTTCTGGAGCAGTGTATCCGAAGACAAATGATCCGAGCTCGGATCCATCAGAGAAAGTCCTCGGATCGATAAGATCCGAACTCGGATCGTTCTGCACCCCTCGGATCCGAGGCTCGGATCTGCTTCTCTCTTCTGCAAGTGGCACAGCCTTTTTTTCTCATTTTTCATACAACTTTCTAGCTATCTTGAGTGAATGAATTCGGTGGCACATGCTTCTGCAACAAAAGGGAAGACAAAATGATTATTGACAAGTCAAAACAACATTTCTTTTGACTTTCTTTACAAAATCTGAGTTGTTGGAATCATGAAGGAGAAAAAGGTGTCTTTCTACCACATTTTATGGAGAAACACAGGGAAAAAGCAAAAAGGACCTTACGTAGCTAGTTTTCGTTCTTGTAACTAGTTTCTCTCTAGTTCTTTGAAAGGCATTTTTGGAGTTTTCACTTGTAATCATCTTGTACAAGAACATAGCAGAAATTGGAGGGTTTCATCATCAATTGGCTAAGCTTTCTTTTATCTTTATTGTACTTGTACTTTATGATGTTTTGCATTAATAAACTTGTGAGTTTGATTTTTATATCATTCATGAGTAGCTAAACTTCTTTATCTAAGGAGTAAATGAAACTTATGGCTAAATAATATGAATTGAATGTGATTTATACTTGTTATATCTTGTATTAACTTGTCTATTTGTGCAGTTGTAATTACTTGTTATTGTTTGATCACCAATAGCATGTTCATAGTTGTTATTAGTAAATGAGAATTGATAGTAACAATGAAAAAACATGAGTAGAGCTTGAGTTGTATATTCATGAAAATAGATGTACACTTAAGTGGATTTTTCAGCATTTCATTAAGGAAACCAGAGTAGAACTAGTATTTCACCATGAAAATAGGGAAAACTATATTGCTCTAGGCCATTTCATCATGAAAATGAGATTTGGTAATATTGAAAATGAATCCCTAGTTAAACAAGAATAATAACAAGAGGTAAATCTGTTCATTTGCATTATTTATGCCATAAGTGGAAGCTACATCCCTAGATTTATCCTTGAGTGAAAATTTTTCATTTGTATTTCGCATTTGTTAAACCAGATTTGTAGATCAGATTTATAGACAATAGCAATATACTTTCTCTGCTCAAATTCATTTGTAAGTCTAAATAATAGAGAAAAATAAAGACTTAGTACTTGTTCAATTTGCTCCTCATGGGATCGACCCGATGCATACCCTACATTACGATTTCGGCCTATAAACTTGCAGTCAACGGGTATAAAATCGGATTTAAACTTGCATTGATAAAAAAATCCCGTCAGCAGATAAAAATGAGGGCATTCCCCTTCTCCTTAAAGGACTTTGCAAAAGATTGGTTATACTACCTACCATCAGGTAGCATTACCACGTGGGACCAGTTGAAGAAAAAGTTCTTGTACAAATATTTTCCTGCGTTTCGAGTTGCAAGTCTAAGAAAGGAGATATGCGGTATCGAGCAACATCCAGGAGAGTCACTTTATGAATATTGGGAGCGATTCAAGAAATTATGCATCAAGTGTCCTTAACACCAAATAAATGAGCAATTACTCATCCAATATTTTTACGAGGAACTACTTTTTAGAAACAGGAGTAAAATCGATGCTGCAAGTGGAGGAGTATTGGTGAACAAGACTGCTCGAGAAGCATGGGAGTTGATTGAAGGGATGACTAAGAATTCACAGTAGTTTGCTTTGAGAGAGGAAGTCCCGACGCGTAAGGTGAATGAGGTAGAAATATCCTCTATCCAACAGCAACTCTTTAAATTGACGCCCTTTGTGGGACAACTAGTTGTAGGAAATGCTTCACAAGTCAAAGTATGTGGGGTATGCGCTGCCTTGAGTCATGCTACAAAGATGTGTCCACTAGTTCAAGAAGAAAATGCAGAACACGTAAACATGGCTGGCCACGAGCCCACACCAATGAAGTAATACGACCCATATTCAAGTACCTACAACTCTGGTTGGAGGGACCATCCCAATCTCAGTTATGGAGGAAACAGACAGTCTAACTTTATGCCAAATAGACAACAAGGGTACCAGCAGCAGTACCAACCTCGATCACCACCTCCTCCATCTAGCTCTAGTCCATCTTTGGAGGAGATGATGAAACAACTGATGGCTACCACCGCGCAACATCAACAAAAGACGGATTTTGAACTGCAGAACATAAGAAATCAAATGACCCAGATGCAATTCATGCAAAATCAAATGAATCAAATAGCCATAACGATCAACCGTTTGGAGTCCCAAGTCCAAGGGAAGTTGCCATCTCAACTTGAGTTGAATCCAAAGAATGTAAGCGCAATGACCTTGAGGAGTGGCAAGGAAATCCAAGGACCCACACTTGTGATTCTTAAGGACAAGAATGAGGAACGAATTGAGAAAGAACTTGAAGAGGAGGGCAGAGACAACAAAGATCCAAAGGTACTCCCGCACCCAATCACTACAGTTAAAAGTAATCCGCCTCCTTTTCCTAGCAGGTTAGAGAAATCAAAGAAGCAGGACAAAGAGAAAGAGATCCTGAGATCTTTCGTAAGGTTGAGATCAACATTCCCCTACTGGATGCGATCAAACAAGTACCCAAATACGCCAAGCTTTTGAGAGACTTGTGTGACAACCGAAGGAGGTTGATGGGAGATGAAAGAGTCATTATTGGGGAGAATGTGTCAGCGGTTCGACAAAGGAAACTCCCACCGAAGTGTGGGGATCCAGGTATATTTACTATCCCCTGTAAGATAGGCAATACTTTGATAAGGAAGGTCATACTGGACTTAGGAGCATCAATTAATATGATGCCAAAATCTATCTATATTTCTCTAAACCTAAGTCCATTAAAAGAAACTGGGATAATCATTCAATTAGCTGACCGAACTAATGCATACCCTGATGGGTTGGTTGAGGATGTGTTGGTCAAAATTAATGATTTGGTGTTCCCAACTGACTTTTATGTACTTGACATGGATGATGATCATTCCCCCGATCCTTCACCTTTACTATTAGATAGACCTTTTTTTAGCACAGTACAGACAAAAATTGATGTTAATAAGAATACCTTGTTCATGGAATTTGATGAAAAAGTCATGGGTTATCAAACACGGCTAACAACCAAAAGCGAAGGATAAAAGCTCAAATTGGTTCACTATTGGGAGACAAGATGAATGCATGATTTTTAGAAAGTTAAAGGAGGTTAAATCCTAAATGCCCTTATTATTTCCAATGCATCCAATTCAACAAAATGTGGTCTCGACATGTACAAAATAGCAAGTTCTAGAATGCCAATATCATGTGTGATACCCACTCAATCAAACAAAAATAGAGCAAACAAAAATAATGTACTCATGCATGGCTCAAAAGCTCCCACCGGTTTCAAGAATGAGTCAAGTCCAGCATATTCATCATTTAACGACATTGCCAAGGGAGGCAAGATGCACAACTAGCATATTTTACCATATACCCATGCACCATGATTGCATAATCCATCCTAGCAACGTGTTCCAGCAGTTAACAAACGTAGAAATAGAAAGAAAGTCAACTAACTACACCCCTTTTTTTTTTCTTCTTTTCTTATTTTTTTTCTTTTTTTTTTCTCTGGTAGTTCCCATTTTCCTCTTTTCGGGTTTTTTTTTTTGTTATTTTTGTTGAATAAAGAGAAATAATAGAAACCATCCCCCCACCTCACTACAAGAAAATTGGTCATCAGTGACAACTTTTCTCTGTGACGAAAAAAAGTTATCACAAAAGTGGATCCTTTATTGACGACTTTCTAACTCGTCACAAACCTCTAATGGGAGCCAACTCATTTGTGACGACTTAGAAAAGTCGTCACTAGTAAATTCCCGCCAAGATTTAGCGAGAGCGCGGGAGTGTTTAGAACACACAATAGTGACGACATTAAGAACATCATCACTATTGCTTGGCCTATTTACGGACGACTTTTTGTTATCGTCACTGATCACTAAAAAAAAAATTATTAGTGATAACATTTTGTAGTGATGACAATAAGTCGTCACAAAAGGAGCTTCTTTAGTCGCGACACCTAAAGTTGTCACAATTGCATCAAAGCAACTAAATGTTTAGTGACGACACGTTATTTTCGTCACAAACTACACTGCAAGAAATATGGTCATTAGTGACGACAAAAGTCATCACAAAACGTGGTTGTTTAGTGACGACAAGCAAAGTTGTCATAATTGCTCAAAGCAACTAAGTCTTCAGTGACGAGCTTGAAAGAGTTGTCACTAAAATGATCTATATAGTGACAACTTCTAATATCGTCACTGTTACTCTACCAATTTGAATTTAGTGACAAGAATTAATCGTCACTGTTTAAAGTACTTATTTCTAAGTCACTTTCATTAATTCTACTATGCCACCCTAACTTTTGCGATTTAGCCCCAAATGTTGTAAAAAATGCCATTAATTCCATTATGATACCTTAACTTTTACAATTTAGCCCCATATGTAGTGCACCGATTTCTTTAATTCTATTATTACTCCCTAACTTTTGTAATTTAGCCCCATATGTAATTCACCAATTTCATTAATTCTACTATGGCACTCTAACTTTTACAATTTAACCCCCATATGTAATACACCAATTTTATTATTTCTATTATGGCACCCTAGCTTTTACAATTTAGCCCCTATTTTTTTATTAGGAAATTGCGAATGGTATCTTGATAAACTATGCATAAATATTTTATAATTTTCTCAAACTTAAGTAATAATTTGTTATAAACTCTAAAGATATATCTTTCATTACAATAGTTATAAGGCAGGCAGGTCTTTTTATCAATGGAATAAGAAATTTATGCCAGATTTATCTTTTGTACTACATGCCAAGTAGTATTAGCAAAGGAATAGCAAAGTACTACAAAGTAATTAACAAAATAGCCTTCAGGGAGTGTAGTTTATGGGCAAATGAGTATTATCTATTCAAAGTACCAACTTTTTATGGGCATTTTACTCTCAAACATATAATTTATGATAAATTTATAAATGTTTGTAAGTAAAATTCAAAAAGTGTTACACTGATTTCTTACAAAACGAAAACTGGCAGGTTATCTTTTCAACATAAATTAAATTTTTTTAAAAAAAGAAATGGCCCATAAAGTACTAACTCTTTGTGGGTTTCCTCCATTACATGAACAAATATTCTACTCTTTATGGGCATTTCATTCTGAATCATTTAATTTATGTTAAATACATAAATATTTGTAAGTAAAATTCAAAAAGTGTTGCACTAATATTTTTATGAAAGGGAAACTGGTAGGTTTTGTATTTAACATAAATTAAATATGTGAAAGCAAAAAAAAAAGAAATTACCCATAAATCTATGTCTTGCAAATCTATACTAGTAAAATAGTTTCAAACAAAATTAAACATTAAAATAAACTGTAATTTATACACATTAAAATATCTGTAATTTATACACATTTTGCAACTACTACTTTGTGTTTTCTCTGTAATGAATTTTTTAACTATTGAGAACTTAACTTTTGTCTTGCAAATCTATACGAGTACAATAGTTTTAAACAAAATTAAACATTAAAATAAATGTTTGAAAAAGAACAAAAGTACATTTATCACTTGCAGTAATGTAACAAAATTTTCTCAACCATTATCAATATTTTCACAAAAGTATTAAAAACTAGCAATTGACAATATTAAAAACTAGCAATTTAATTAGTGACGACTTTTCTTGTCATTATAATCTTGAATAAATTAGTGATAACATTATGTCATCACTAAATTTTCTTTGATTTTGACTTAACAATAATGTCTTATTAATAGCATTTGATTATTTTTAATGAAAGTCTGTTATAACCATAGAATTTGACTTTCGTTATTTTCAATTAATGATGTACTTTAGTGCTGCAATTATAAAAAATTGCAGGGCTAAAATATTTACAAATTATAAAAGTATATTTTCACTTATATGTAATTAACAAATTTTGCCACCTATATTGATGAAAATTTGTGTTTTTGTACTAAAAAATAAAGAATAATACTATAGCAATAAAACCTATGCTTCAAACCAAATTAAAAATAAAAAAAAGCATGATGATTGGTCTCAAATGTTGGGAAAATGATTATTTTTATTGAAACTATGTTATAACGATATAATTTGAGTTTAATTATTTTGAATTACATGATGTTCTTTAGTGCTGCAATTATAAGAAATTAGTATAAAATATTAGCAAATTATAAAAGTACATTTTCAATTATATGAAATTAACAAATTTTGCCACCTATGTTGATGAAAATTTTTATTTTTTGCTAAAAAATAAAGAATAATACTATAGCATTAAAATCTATGGTTCAAACCATATTACAAATCCAGAAAAAAACATGATTTTTGGTATCAAATGGGGGGAAAATGAGTGAAGTCAAAATTTTGATCAAATCATAGTGAAAGTGCCGCGCAACAAAAACAATATCCAAAGCAAAGCAAAGACCAAAGCAGCGGAACACATTCTGAAAACAAAAGCAACGGAACACTTGGTCTGAGTTAAAGCAACGGAACACTTGAGCAACACAAACTTTCACCGAGCTGAAACAAACAAGCTTCTGCACTGAGCACAAAACAGAGCTTCCTATACATTTTCCCCAATTTTTCCAAATCCCTAATATTCTACTACATTTTCCCCAATTTTTCCAAATCCCTACTACATTTTCTTTTCTCCTTTTTTTTTCCAATCTTTTGCCCCCTCTATTTATGTCGAGGAAGCACAGGGGAGCAAGGTGTTGGAGCTGAGAGGAAAAAGACTGAAACAAGAAGGAAAAACTGAGAAGAGAAACCGAGAGAGCCGAGAGTAAGGCTGAGAAATTCTAAGCAAAAGGAAAGGGAAAGCAGCGAGTGAAGGAGAAAACCATCGCTTTCCATCATCGGTTTCCATCATCGTTGAAGGGCAACGCTGTCCGCTAAAGATCTTTCCAATCCGCTTCCTTTTTGCTGTCCAGGTATGTTACTTCTTATCTATCTGTTTGACGATGACGAGGTAGCCTTGCCATACTTATGATTTTAAGGTTCTTGGTACAGTCTATGATGAACCCATGAGGTCTTTCGTTGGATGTTTATGGTTGCCCTCTTATGTTTTGACAGGCCAAAATCAGAAAAATCACATAAATTTCCTGTTTCAACGTTCCATTCCTTTACTTGTGGTAGTGATTAATGGTTTTGTTAGAACCCCTGCAACAAGATGAAACCTTTTGCTTGTTGCAACTGTTTCCGGTACTTTTTTTTTTAATCTTTTTTTGCCTTTCGGTCGCTGAGATAGCGTTTGATGTGATGCTGTGTTTGTTGTTTGATCCAAAGGTTTTAACTTTCTCCAATCTGGTAAGCCAAAGACTACATCTTTGGTCCTTATTTGCATAACCTGGGTCTGTTAGGGCCTTTGGAGTCCAATCGAAGGATGCACTGCGACAAGCTCGAAGTTATCGGCTTGTTGCAGCAGTCTTTTCTTTCTGGGATTGCTAAAGTTGTGGTTTCATTTGATAATCTTGTTTTCGTTTGCAACTGGAGTGGGATACTATGAACATATCAGCTATCAGGGCTGTGTTTAGAAAGTCATTAGCCTTGAACTAAAGGCACACTGTCCTCTTTTCCCATTCCCTCGCTGTTATGCGAGCAATTCCAGTAGCTGAGAGTTGCTGCAACAAGGACGGTGCTCCTTGTCCTGCTGCAGCAATGTAGACAGATTAGAGCCCTATTCTCTATTGCAGCAATAAAAATTTTGATCTTTTGAATTGTTGAAGTTTCTGGAATGGTTTGAATTTCCTTTTTGGTTGGTTTGTTGTTTGATAATAATCTCATATATGAGTATGCTACGATTTAAAACAGCAATCAGTAAGCCTGCTACCTTCTGTTGTGCTCCTGTTCGTTCACTTGTTTAAGTAACTGTTTTCTTACGTTTCTGTGGAGTTTTGCTTAAGAGCCCGTTTGAGAGATTTTGACTTGCTTTACCATGAAACAAGACTTTCACTGCTGTTTTCCTTTTCATAATGCCGACCAAGTGTGAGTGTTAACTTGTTAAGTGAACTCCCATAGGTAAATTCAGAACTGGTGGAGACCTTTTGAATGAATTAGAATTTGCAAACTTTCACTTTGTTAGCTCTTATCCTCTTGTATGTACAACATGGCATTTTGATTATGAGTTTACGAAAGTTAATGTCGGTTTGGCTGCTGAATCTGTTTGGGTTTGAGCTGCAATTGTTGCAGCAGAAAGAGCTTGCTTTGTGGGAGCAAAGAAAGCTTCGGTCTGCCGGAGCCCAGAAACCTTTAGGAAATTTTAGGAACCTGAAGTTTTGGATGCTCCTTTGTTCTTTCTTAAAGCTGTGCTTTGTATCTTTTGATGGGGAGTTTTTGATAATAGCATTTTTTGGGGCTGATGTGACCTGTTTTTGGGTAACTTGTGGTCAATGTGGACTGTTTTTTGGTAATAGCTGGTAATAGCATTTTTTGGGGCTGATGTTATGCATCATTGTGGACTATTTTTTGTTATAGTTGTGTAGTCCAGATGGTAAATAACAATTTATGGATACTCGCACCAAGAAAAGGAAAAAGAAAGAAAAAATGTCTTATGTCTAGGACCCATAATAACTCAATCACAGCAAATGCTGGATGAAGACTGTCCTTATTGAGGAAATATTTCACTCGTTTTCTTCTTATTTTTATCTTGGATTTGTGTATCAATTTGCTTTCAAAGCAAATCCAGATTAAAAAAAATGGGATGTTGACTTGTGGAAAATGTGAACCAATTAATGTTGAATATTGATTTGAGTCCCATTTCGGATGGTTTTGTTCCTATCCATTTATTATCATCACTTTTTTTTTGGAATAAAGCAAAGTGGTCATATTGTGAAGCTCACATTATAGTATTATACTTAACAAATTTGAAAATTAGATAACCTTCATGTATTTGTGACATGTTTGACAGTTAGTTTCCTTTTCTTCTTGACTTGGTAACAACTAGTTCTGCAACAGGTCATTTATGCACTTTTTCTGACATTTACAATAAATTTTTCACTCATATTTCAGAATAGTTTTGCTTATGATGAAGGAAACATGTTAAGCCAGCACTTCTTAAGCAGTTAAATACACAGTACAGAAGTCGACGATACAATTTCCACAAGATTTTCAAGAAATTTAGTACAAAAGAGGAAGCACTTGCAAATCGTCCACAATATGTTGAAGAATCTGATTGGATTTACCTTTGTGACTATTTCTGTAGTCTAAATTTTATGGTATAGAGGCCGACTTTTGATCATTTACTATTGTTCTTTCTCATGTTTTTTGTGTGTTAAATTTTGATCACGGCTGAACTTGATAAGTGCAGAAGATAAGTGAGAGGAACAAGATCAATAGATCAAAGCAAAAAACTGCTCATACAGCTGGAACAAAATCCTTTCTTCGTCATAAAGCTGACCGGGTATTTGATTATCTTGAAGACATGTCTTTTGGATTGTTTAGGCAGGTTATTTAACTTCTTATTGTAACAGGAAGCACAAGAAGGGAGGGAAGTTGGACCAATAGAACTTTATGACATCACCCATTACAGCAAGAAGAAGAATGCAATGGTTGACGAAACATCTGCTATGAACTTAGTAAGAAAAATGGAATTGGTACTCTAATATTGTTGTACAACTCTTATGAAAGTCTAACTTCAGAATTTACCTTTGTGACAGAGCATGATGAAGGAGAAAAAGTTGGAATCTGAATCCAGTGGTGCAAATAGGACTGAAGAAGACATTTCCATTGAAGTAACTGGACGTGTAACCGGATACGTACATGGCCGTGGTCCCTCCAAAGCTGGAATAATTGCCCAAAAGCTTGCAGAGATAGATGATTTCAAGAAAAGAGCAGAACAAGCGGAGAAGCGCTCAGCTGAGTTGGAAATAACGGTCCAATCTCAACAACAACTTATGGAGAAGCTTGTGAACCAGCAAAGTGAAATGCAGAACCAACAAAGTGAAATGCAAGATCTCCTTAAATCTTTGAAAGCACAGCTGCAAGCCAACAAGTAAGACAATGAAGGCACATCTGAACGAACTGATTGGTAAGCAATTTTCAACTATATATACTTGTCTAAATAGATATAATGGCTGCTATGGTTTAAAGTTAACATAAGTTATTGCAAATTAGTTATTGGTAGGTGACAATATTAACTTGTAATATCAAGACTGAGGAGGGACATTTAAGAATTACTTCTGTCAACACAAGGTTCTAATCAGATGGTGTTTTGATCCTGGGAGTACATTTGTGGCTTTATCATAGCTTTGTTATCATGAAACAATAACATTACACAAAAAAAAAAGCTTCAATAGTGTTTCTGTTTCATGATATTAATTTGAGGAGCACAGAAGGGCTAAAGAATAGAAAAGATTATTATTGTCATTTGGCCAATGAGTTAGCTAAAAACTTTTCATGGCCAATGAGTTAGCTAAAAACTTTTGACGGAACAAGATATACAGTCCCAAGTGTTAAGTGAACAATTTAATCAATCTCCGACTTGTGTTGGGTTGGGAGAATACTGCATTTGATTACGTGAACATTTTATCAATCGCTGACTTGTATTGTAAGATTACTGATTTGATTACGTGACTATTCTAAAAGGAATATTCCTCTTGTATAGCAGAGTGGTAGTATAGTAGTGATGGACGAACAAAACAGAAGATTTATTCATCTTTGACAGTATTTTGACAGATTAAAGAAACATTGCTGATGCCAAAATTGGTCTTCATTTGTGACAAACCTCCTCTTTACAGCCGTTAACACTCCTCGTTCTTTGGTAGTCAAGCAAGGCATCTTGTGTAGTAGATAAGGCCTGCAATTATCACAGTTCCCAGTTTTTCCCTGTTTCCATCCATTGCAGCAAAAACATATCATTTCTTGACATCCAGGCAAAATTTGCAGAAACAAGATTTTTCTACCCCACCGATGTCTTCAGCAATCAAATTCGGATCATCAATCCAATCCACCAACTCTTTCCTCCTACACACACTCCTGTGCACTAATTTTTTTTTTCCACAGACCATCAATCCATTTACAATCCTCCGGATGCCATGCAGGGTGGAATTCGATTCAGCTCTACAGACTTCAGTTCTAAAGATTGCTTTTTCTTCATTGGGGTAAACAGTTTTGTTATGTCTTACCAGCCATGAGAAGAACTGCCACCTACCTACCTAGTCCTCATTGCTCACCTGTTACACATACTCTCCCCTTCTCCATCTTCTCCCCTTCCATTAATTTGTGTCCCTCTAGCCTTTAATACCAGTATAGTACTGTTTGGTCTCTCTGCAGTGGATTGTCAGTTTCAACTTGAAGAATTAATGTATTTCTAGTATAGTATTTCACTTGAAGAATACCAGTATAGTACATGCGAAATGTATTTCCTTCAAGTAGTTAAAGGGAATCTTCCTTGTTAGTTAGACTGTTGTGCTGAGTCAACAATCAAGTAGTTATTTTGTTATTCTTGAGCTGTATAAGAATGCAGAAATCTGGATTGGGCAACATGGAAAAATCATTTTGAATAATATCTCTCTTTCTTCTTCCTCAAGTCTAGTTTCTCTCCCCCTTATCACTCTATTTCTGCTGCAATTGCTGCATTCATTACGGTGGTATCAGATTAGTGAATGCTTGTTACTTTTGTTGTTTATTTAGCAATTAGAGACTGTTTTGCTTTTGTCACCTGATAACTTTACTAATAACTTTACTACTTTATTGCAGATATATTGCTCATTTTGGAGGTTTCGAAGAAGATTAGCAGTACGGCTTACATGTCGGCTCAAAAACTGTGGTTATAGTGCTGTCTTAAGTTTAGAAAATGTTTCAGAAGCGTAGGAAATGTTTTGGAACTTGGAATATGTTTTTTAGTGCAGCCTTGACTTATATGAGTAGTATTTGTTCTACTCAAACTTATGAAACTATTTGTACTATGATGTTGCACTTATTTATGACATTTGAATATTTAATATATTATTTTGGCATATTCTATTGTAATGGTGCTTACATTTGTTATTTATTAAACATTGCTGATATTTTCATTTTTTAGATATTATTGTAGTAGGAAAGTCATGTGTAAGGTGTTGTAAATGAGTAGTATTTTTCTAGGTAGGATGTCTTTATTGACAATTGTTATTGTCACTCAATCAAAACTGTCTATTGATAAGGGAATGTTGCCACAGTTGATCAGGGGTTTATTGACAACAAAGTCGTCACTAATTCCCCTATGCCCTCACTATCGTCCTTTCATGCATCACTTGCATCACTGACAAGAGAAGGTGTTGTCACTAGATTTATAGCTTTTACTGATGACATATGTTGTCATAAAAAGTTTCATTCACTGACGACTCTAAAGTCGTCACTGTATAATTTCATCTTTTACTGACGACATAGATTGTTATAAAAAAGATTCTATTTACTGACGACTTTAAAGTCGTCACTGTATACTTTTACCGACGGAGATTCAGTGACGACCTTGCAACAACTGAAATGTTGTCAATAATGGTCATCAGTGACGACTTTTTGATTATTTGTGACGAAAAGTAGTTATCACTGATGATCAAAATTCTTGTAGTGCCTAAAACCTACATTGTCCTCAATGTAACCTAGACAAAGAAAGTGCAAGGACAAAGAGGAGGGCGAAACTTCCCTGACTACCGAGAGGGTGCAGCGAGACACTAAGGCGGATGGGGGTGAGGCGGCTGAGGCGCGCGCTGCATGTGCACTGTAGAGGCTGGTCGTGCGCAGGGAAATGGGTCGCGGCTACTGGGTGAGCTGCTGAGCTGCCTGTCGCACGCGAAGGTCTCTTCTGTGGGAGCTTTGGCACAGGGCTTTGCGCTTCTGGGGATGCGTTTGCTCGCTGGTGGATCGACAGAGAGAGAGAAAGAAGGTTGGAACTGGTGTGGGCTGTCGAGGGCGATAGGTGGCTCGAGGAAGTCGGCGTGCAATGGAAGAGAGAGATTTTTGAAGTGGTGGTGTGATGGAGAGAGCGGTGGTAGGCAAGGAGGGAAACTTGGGAAACTAAGAGAAAAGCAATTGGAAAGGGATTGGAAAAGACCAGACAAAGAAGAAGAAAAAGTAAAAAAGTAAGGTCCTGGTCACGTTTGATTTTCGTTGTCGCCAAGGTTAGAAGACATGGGCACGCCTTGGAGGTTATAGTCTTCTGACCATCGCGTCTCAATAATGTTGATGAGAATATAGAGACCAAGGCCCATTCCATTCAAGCACATGGGGAATTGGAAGATTCAAGTAAAGACTAGTTCGCGGAGTACTAGCTTACTAATTAGGGTTTTAGTTTCCATTATTAGTTGTTTGTTAGCATTAATAATTTCGGTCAATTTTCACTTCACTTTGGCCGAATTTGGAGTCTTAATTTTAGTCAATTAGTTGTTAGACATTTTCGCCCTTAATGAAGGGCAAGGTCGTCCATTGGACATTCTAGGGTTTGAGTCCTGTAAGGCTATATATAGCCTAGGTTTTCATTCAATAAAGGAGAATTCAGATTTTATAAAATATATGTGAGTTATTTCACTCTCTCTTGCCTCAAGAGAATTTCCTTTGAATACTTGAGAATTAATCTCAAGTTGTTCATCGAACTTATCAATCAAGTAGTCTCCTTGATTGTGGCGTTCTTCTATCCATACTTTTGGTTCACTAAATTTGCTAGTCGTGGGTTAAGGAATCTCCTTAGTTCGTGGCTCGTGATTCTAGAAGGGTCAAAGTTCCGCCAATCATTCCAACTTGGTGTTCGTCTAGATCCGTCTCACATCAGTTGGTATCCAGAGCTAGTCGACGACATCAAGTATATCCCGTTGAGTTTGTTCGTAAGCTTTCTAGTCAATTTTATTTTGAAATTCTGGTCGTGTCTTCCTTTGTGTCGAGTCCGATTGTTATTACAAAAAAAAAAATTCTGTCCGCCTTTGTTGTCTTGTTGAGTCACTCTTTGATTTCTTTTGCTTCGTGTCCACTTCGTGCATTACTTGTTGTGTGATTCTGTCTTGAAGCCTGCCTTCAAGTGTAGCCGTGTTTTGTTCGTTGCATATTCTGTTTAAATATCAAACAAAAAAAAAAAAATTTCTGCGACGGCTAGGGTTTTCACTTGCAACTAGGGTTTCCTTGGGTGCAAGTTTCTTGCCAAATCTGTCCAAACTTTAGTTTATTCCACCAAGTTGTTTTCATTAATTTCCTAAACTGATTTTTGTGGTTAAACTTGTTTGGGGTTGGAATCTTGAAGAGAAACTACAATAATCTAGGGATTCTTGAGTTTCTTGAAACTAATCTTGAAGTCTCAAAATCTTGATACATGTTTTGATAGTTATTGGAGGATTGAAGGAGAACATTGGTTTGACATTAAATTCTGGAATTTTACCCAAGAACAGCCGAGTAATTGTGTGTTCTTAGAGTCAAAAAAAAAATAGAAAAAAAGAAAAAGAGAAAGGGCACTCGGGTAGCAAACAACAAAGAAGGAAGCCGCACTTTTATTTGCCAAATTCTGTCTTGTTGCAATTGTTTCAACAAACCAGAAAATTACATCAAGAAAAAGGCTACTCAAAAGTTTTGACCAACCTCCTCTTGAAAATCTTGCACACCTTGAGCCTTGATCACTTGTATCACCCGTTGAGTCTTTTGAGGATCTTGACCATCTTGATTCTTGAAGATTTGTACTTCCCTACGTATAAACAGTTTCTTGTACGTCCTTGCATCCATACGGGGCTTTCTTGGCTTAGGAGTAAACCTCTTGGGAGTTTCTTGAGCAGGCCGCTTGGGGTATTCTTGGGTGACGTTGCTTGTGTCATCTTGTGAAGCCATTGTTAGCACCAAGCGTCAAAACTGTCCTTGTGTGGAGCAAAGAGGGGAGGGCCGAATTGTTGTTCTTGAGGGAGAGTAAGGGACGAAAATTTTGAGGGGATTTAAGAAGAGGTAATTCTGGAAAATTTTGGGGTTAGGAAGCTACCAAATCTGGAAAATTTTTTAGGAAATTCCAGCCGACTTTGAGGGGAATTTAAGAAGACAAGAAATCTGGAATTTTTTTCGTGGAAGCTATTCTGATTTGATAAGGTAACAAATCTGGAAATTTTCAGCGGTTAGGAAGCTACCAAATTCTGTTTTGCAGCCGACTTTGGAAGGTTTAAAAGGAGCAGAAATCTGGAAATTTTTTTAGCTACCAAATTCTGTTTTGCAGCCGACTTTGGGAGGTTTCAAAAGAGAAGGAAATCTGGAATTTTTTTTGGGAACAATTCTGATTTGTTATAGTCGACTTTAGGAAGGTTTTTGGAGAGGGAATCTGGAAAAATTTTGGAAGGTTTTTGGAGAGGGAATCTGGAAAAATTTTGGTAATAATTCTGTTTGGTTAGCCGACTTTAAGGAAATTTCCAAATAAGTCCAACACCTAACTTGTTTCCAAAAATCAATTGGGCAATTAAGTAAAGCACTTGGGAACTCCATCATCGTACTTGGACTTTCTTTTTCTTTGTACATCAATTCTTTCCTCTTCCATTCCTTATTCATTACTTGAGCTTTCCATTTCTACTTTTTGTTTCCTTGTTCCTTTGATACAATTGGAAGCTATTTTGATTAAAGTTTGATTGAACTTCCTTGAGAAAATTTCTGAATTCTTCAAAGGAAACAAACAAGTGGTTTGAGAAGTGAATTGGTGAGAGCATTAGAGTGCCATACACACTTGAGTGAAAACACGAGAGGAGTGAAACACTTAAGGGAGCAAGTGAGGCATTTTCTACTAACAATTTGTCAAGTTTTGCAGGTTTCACCATGTCTCAGGAACATGAAATTACCATTGCTCAGTTATCACTTAAAATGGATAATATGTGGAAGGAAATGCAGAGGAGATTTGACCAAAGGTTGGAAACAATCCATGAGCAAATTGATCAACTAAGTTCGTCTAGGGCTTCTTCTAGGAAATCTAGGGGAAAATTCACCCTGGGGGAATCTAGTGACTCCAATGCCGATTCGGAACATGAGGCATATGAGCAAAGAAGACCAAAACGAAACACAAGAGCAATCGGTGATGCCATCAAGGGGATTAAGATGAAGATTCCTCCTTTCCAAGGCAAATCTGATCCGGATACATACCTTGAATGGGAAAGTCGAGTGGAGCTAGTATTCGATTGTAATGACTACACCGATGCACAAAAATTGAGACTTGCCGTAGTAGAATTCACCGACTATGCCATAGTTTGGTGGGAACAAGTGGTTACAAGCAGGAGAAGGTGTGGAGAACCACCTATAACCACTTGGACTGAGCTCAAGAGACTGATGAAGAAGCGATTTGTACCAAGTCACTACCATAGAGACTTGTACCAAAAACTTCAAACCTTGACACAAGGTCAACGCTCAGTTGAGGACTACTACAAGGACATGGAAATCTCCATGTTGAGAGCTGATATTCAAGAAGATAGAGAGGCTACAATGGCAAGATTTCTCAATGGTCTGAGGGTCGAAATAGCCGATCAACTGGAGCTTCAATACTATGTGGAGATAGAAGATATAGTGGAGAAGGCTATCAAGATTGAGCAAAGGCTCAAGAGGAGGGGTACAACCAGAAATTCTAACCCTCATCCACAAACATTTACTCGACCATTCCAGCCTAGCAGGGAAGAGAGAGGTTCGAATACTTGGACCACTCCAAAGCCGAAGCAAGATCAAGGGTCAAGCTCACGGCCACCTTTTACTAAATCCGACTCCAAGGTTGTTTCAAAACCAACAATTGAAACTTCAAAACCTAGGAATCGTGACACCAAATGTTGGAGGTGTCAAGGAATTGGGCACATTGCAAGCCAATGTCCAAATCCAAGAACCATGCTTGTGCTACCAAATGGAGACATTGTCACTGATGATGAAGAGGAGGAGTACAAAGACATGCCTTCCTTGGTTGAAGAGGAAGATGAGATAGAGGAAGTTCCAACTCAAGACAAAGTTGGATTGGTAGCAAGAAGGGCACTAGCTACGCAAGCTAGTAAGGATGAACTTCAACGTGACAACATCTTTTACATTAGGTGCCATGTGACCAACAAGGTATGCAGCTTGGTGATTGACCCCGGAAGTTGCACTAATGTTGCTAGTGCATTGATGGTGGAGAAACTAAACTTGCCAACTAGTGAGCACCCCCGTCCCTACAAGCTTCAGTGGTTAAACAACAGTGGAGAGGTACGTGTTCTTAAACAAGTTCTGGTTACTTTTCGCATTGGTAGGTATGAAGATGATGTTATGTGTGATGTAGTACCAATGCAAGCTGCACATATACTCTTAGGGCGTCCTTGGCAATTTGACCAAAGAGTCACTTTTGATGGTTTCTTGAACAAATACTCTTTTATGCATCATTGTAAAAAGATTACACTTGCACCTCTTACACCTCAACAAGTACATGAGGATCAAGTTAGTCTACAAAAAGAGTATGACTTGCATGCTACCACCAAGAAGGACAACGCCAAAGCTAAGAAATTAGTGTTGGCCGACCCTTCTTCAAGCAAGTTGGATCACTCTCATTCGGTCTTCGAACCCGCACAGGAGAGAAAACCCAGCATGCTTGCCAAGGTGAAAGATGTGAGAAAGGCCTTGCATTCTAATCAGGTTTTATTTATTTTATTTGGCAAGGAATCCTTACTCACTAATGCTCTTGATGCTTCTTTGCCTAGTGTTATTACTAACCTCTTACAGGAGTATCAAGACGTCTTTCCTGAGGATATACCTAATGGATTGCCTCCATTAAGGGGAATTGAACATCAAATTGATTTCATTCCTGGATCTTCCCTTCCAAACAAGGCACCATATAGGACCAATCCTGAGGAAACCAAGGAGCAACAACGACAAGTAGAGGAGTTGCTTGGTAAGGGTTGGATTCAAGAGAATCTAAGCCCTTGTGCTGTACCAGTTCTACTTGTTCCAACCAGCACTAGTCGGGTTACAATGGCCTTTGATGCCGCTTTTGCAACAAACAAGGCACCATATAGGACCAATCCTGAGGAAACCAAGGAGCAACAACGACAAGTGGAGGAGTTGCTTGGTAAGGGTTGGATTCAAGAGAATCTAAGCCCTTGTGCTGTACTAGTTCTACTTGTTCCAACCAGCACTAGTCGGGTTACAATGGCCTTTGATGCCGCTTTTGCACGTCTTGATGCGTACAACGCGCAGCCCAACCAAACCTTGGTTCACCGGGCGTCCGCTCACGGTCCACCCATAGGCTTGAGACGTCACTTGTGTGGCCATTATCATGGAACTCTTGCTGTCCACAACATGTATCTACCACCACCACAAGTTTTCCTGGTGTCCCACAAGGGTGTCTTGATCTTTCTTCGCTTGAGAAGGCGACATGCAGGCTGCTTGGTGACTATACACATGCTCTCATCACCTTTGTTTTGTAAGAAGAGTCATGATTTGGGGACAAATCGCCTTTAAGAGGAGGGGAATGATGAGAATATAGAGACCAAGGCCCATTCCATTCAAGCACATGAGGAATTGGAAGATTCAAGTAAAGACTAGTTCGCGGAGTACTAGCTTGCTAATTAGGGTTTTAGTTTCCATTATTAGTTGTTTGTTAGCATTAATAATTTCGGTCAATTTTCACTTCACTTTGGCCGAATTTGGAGTCTTAATTTTAGTCAATTAGTTGTTAGACATTTTCGCCCTTAATGAAGGGCAAGGTCGTCCATTGGACATTCTAGGGTTTGAGTCCTGTAAGGCTATATATAGCCTAGGTTTTCATTCAATAAAGGAGAATTCAGATTTTATAAAATATATGTGAGTTATTTCACTCTCTCTTGCCTCAAGAGAATTTCCTTTGAATACTTGAGAATTAATCTCAAGTTGTTCATCGAACTTATCAATCAAGTAGTGTCCTTGATTGTGGCGTTCTTCTATCCATACTTTTGGTTCACTAAATTTGCTAGTCGTGGGTTAAGGAATCTCCTTAGTTCGTGGCTCGTGATTCTAGAAGGGTCAAAGTTCCGCCAATCATTCCAACTTGGTGTTCGTCTAGATCCGTCTCACATCAAATGTCTAAAAGATTCCTTTCTAAGGCGTGGGCACGCCTTGAAACTGATAGTCCCCCAACTTGCATAGTGCACCTGGCGTACCCCTGTAAGGCGTGGGCACGCCCTGTAAACCTTAGTCTTCTGTTAATCACCACAAAAACAGTTAAAATAGAAAAATAGAATTGAAAAATCACAAAGTACAAAAAATGACAACAACTAATACTGTAGTCCTTGGATTGCCTCCCAAGCAGCGCCTTTCTTTAATGTCTTTGGCTAGACATAGCACCACTCTTTAGTCTGGATGTAATTGAATTTCCTTGTAATTGGTGGCTCTCCTCCGGGATCAACATAGCCATTGAGTGCAACTTTTTTTCTAAATTTTCTCTCCATTTTCACCTCATGAATTGCTTTCATCCTATGGTACTTGTTCGCAGCAACTTTGAATATACCCCTACAAGCAAACTCAGAAAATTCTTGCACAGGAGAATTAGTGGTATAAATAGCAAACACAGAATGAGAGTTAACAGGATGTTTCATTGTATCAAAAATATTAAAATGGACTATTTCTCCATCAAATTCCATCGTGAGAGTACCTTTACTAACATCAATTTTAGTCTGAGCAGTACTCAAGAATGACCTTCCTAATATAATTGGTGATGGATTTGGGGCACTTCTATCATCCATGTAAAGCACATAAAAATCAGCAGGAAAAATTAATCCATCTACTTGCACTAAAACATCATCAACTATCCCATCCGGATAAGCACATGTATGATCAGCCAATTGAATTATTACCCCCGTTTCTTTTAAAGGTCCTAAATTTAGGGAATCATAGATTGATTTAGGCATCACATTAATAGAAGCCCCTAAATCTATCATGGCATTTTTGATACTAGAATGACCAATCTTACAGGGAATAGTAAATATACTCGGATCCCCGCATTTGGGTGGGAGTTTCCTTTGAAGTACAGCTGATACATTCTCTCCTACCATCACTCTCTCATCACCCCTTAACTTTCTCTTATGAGTGCACAAGTCCTTGAGAAATTTTGCGTATTTCGACACTTGCTTGATTGTTTCCAACAAAGGAATGTTGATCTCCACTTTTCTGAACACCTCCAGGATCTCTTTCTCCTTCTTCACCTTCTTCGTCTTCTCGAACCTGCATGGAAAATGAGGTAAGTTAGATTTAATGGGTACAGAGGGAGTGAGAGTTAGATCAGGGTTGTCACGGATGTGTCCTTCCTCTTTCATCTCCTTCTCGATTTCATCTTCACTCTTGCTTTTCAAGTTCGTGGCTTTGGGTCCTTCCACTTCTCTACCACTCCTTAGTGTCATGGCACTTACATTCCTGGGGTTTGCTTCAGGCTGCGAAGGCAATTTTTCATAGACATGGGACTCCAGGCGATTAATGGCAGTTGCCATTTGGCTCATCCGAGTCTCCATGTCTTTCATGCCCGCTCTGGTGTCCTGTTGAAACTGAGTAGAGCTTGCGACCAAGGACCTAGTCTCTTGTTGGAGTTGAGCAGTGATCGTGACTAAGGTTCTAGTCTCTTGCAGGAGCTGAGTGGTGGTTGTTGCCAAACTCTTGACAATTTCCTTCAAAGAATTTCCTGAGCTAGAGGACGAGGGTTGAGCCTTTGGTTGCCACGGTTGTTGGAATCCTGGTGGACAATTAGAAAATGAATTCTGTGGCTTGTTACCATAGCTGAAATTGGGGTGGTCTCGCCAACCCGGATTGTACGTGCTGGAGTATGGGTCGTACGGTCTTCAAGGCGCGAGCACGCCTCCAATCATGTTCACTTGTTCGGCCCCATCCTCTTGCAACAAAGGGCACGAGTCAGTGGGGTGGCCCACATTTGTGCAAATTCCACAAGCCTTTGCTTGATGCATATTTCCCACAGCTAATTGTTGAACGAAAGATGTCAGCTCCGATATCTGCTGCTGAATGGACGACGTCTCTACCTCGTTGACCCTACGGGTAGGGTTACTCTCACGAAAGCCAAACTGTTGAGAATTCTCTGCCATCGACTCAATGAGCAGCCATGCTTCCCTCGGGGTCTTATTTGCCAGTGCTCCCCCGCTCGCAGCATCTATGATACACCTGTCTGACGGTTGGAGTCCCTCATAGAAGTATTGGATCAATAATTGTTCACTAATTTGATGCTGTGGGCATCTAGTGCACAACTTATTGAACCTTTCCCAGTAATCATATAGAGATTCTCCAGGATACTGTTTAATACTGCATATCTCTTTTCTTAGACTTGCAACCCGGGATGCAGAGAAGAATTTTTTCAAAAATTTCTTCTTAAGTTGGGTCCACGTTGTAATACTACCTGCAGGTAGGTATTATAACCAATCCTTCGCTGCATCCTTGAGCGAGAACGGAAAGGCTCTCATCTAATTTGCTCTTCAGTGACCCCAGGAGGTTTCATACTAGAGCAAACCATCTCGAACTCCTTAACGTGTTTGTGGGTTCTTCACCAGAGAGACCATGGAAAGAATGTAAGAGGTGAATCAACCCCGACTTCAGTTCGAAAGCAGTATTCTCAGCCAAAGTGGGGAATGTGATGCATAAGGGCTGGAGAGTCAGCTCCGGGGCAGCCAGCTCCCTTAGTGTTTGGGTGTTGGCCATGCTTATTTCGTCTTCTACTGACTCGTTTGCAATAAATAAGTGCCCTTCTTTTCGTCTTTTGGTCTCTTGCCTCCACCTACGCGCTACCTTCTCAACCTCAGGGTCATATATCAATTCACCTGTGCGAGAAGAACGGGGCATAAACTAGCAAAAATACCAAGAAGAATAGAATAAGATAAAATAAAAGCTGAATTTGAAAAGAAACAAATAATCCAAACGCCGGCTCCCCGGCAACCGCACCAAAAATTGACAGGTACCGAACCTGTACAATAATAAATACTAAAAAGTCCTAATTACCACGACAATTAATTATAGAACAAATCCGAGTACTGGAGCAGGGACCCTAGGTGTGCAATGGGTTACTGGATTCACCCTGTTTCTGAAGAGTTTGCTTGATCCGATATACTAGATTTGTCTATACAAATATTAATTTTGTGTTCAATGGCAAGTAGGGTCGATTCCACAGGGAGCGGGTAGGAAATTATTTCTTTCCAAATCAATAAAATGGGGGATGATTATTAGGATGAAACTGAAAATAAAATAAATAAAATTCAAACGATAACTCCACAAGTACAATTTATTAAAAATAGCAATTAACAAAATTCTACCCAAAGGATCAACTACTCAGGCACGGTCCAATTAAATGATCATCGATGCAAAGGCATTTCATCCATTCGTCACTAGGTTGGTTATAGTTATCAACAAGCTCTGACAACCAGCTCTTCCTTACTTTTTCGACAGACAAGGTACGACCATTGACTGCTTCTCTAACCAGATAACAACCCTAGGTACGACCGTAGGAATTTAATTACCCAATTGCATTAAAACTAGAAGAACCCAACCCTAACTAATAAATACGCTAAGAGGGTTTATTTAAGCTAGATCTTATGTTTCCCCAACATAAAGCCAATTATGGTGGTTGTCACTAGGTATCAACTAAACGAACAATTACGGATTCAATTTAGTTAATGTGACAGTAGGCTATTAAATTAAATCAAATACCCGGCCGTTGATATTCAATTAATAAAATACCCATGAACAATTAATTTAGGAAACGCACGAATAGCAATAAATTGGAAGAGATAATGAAGATTCGATTAGATCTCACAGATATTATGGACCGCGCCCTCGCGTCAACCTTTGGGTAGAGGAGAAAATTAGCCACTCCTCATCGTGTCAATTCCGCGTGATTTAATTGCATTCATTCAATTAATTTCCGAAGAATTGGGGAAGGTGAATTGATTGAAGGGACAACCGAGAAGGCCCTGACTTCCCCTTCGTTTTGGAGCCGCAATTACAAAGCAAAAGGCTACGAAGGAACTGTCCAGCGGAAAAGTTGAAAGTCAAAAGAGAAAGAGACGTCTAGCGCCTGGGAAAAGAAAAACTAAAGCTACGGTAGTGATTCGACGTAAATCTGGCTATCTAATTTGTTGCCGAAGAAAAACAAAAGCCAAGAAAGGCGTCTGATGGTGGAAAGAAAACCAAAAGCTAGCCTAATTGATTGCTACCTAAAGAAAAAACAAACGTCTGACAGATCTGGGAAAAGAAAACTAAAACTAAGGTAGTGATGTCCATGGATCTGCTTTTCTATTCTTTTATAGCTGCCACAGGAGAAAAGCATTAGGAACAAGGCTTTTTGTCCAAGGGCTCTGATCTCACGCATCTGGTCCACGTAGACCGGGTTTCTTAATTGGGTCTCCTGCTGTTGGTCCCGTAGATCCGGCTTTTCGGCAACATCTACCTTTTCTGGCGTGGCCACGCCCTGAAATGAAGGGTCTTCTGAAAATTTGCCTCAAAAGATTACTTTTAACACCAATCATCTATAATTCATACAAATATGAAATATGAGCAAATTCTCAATTCTTAACATCATGAGTAGCCAAAATTATGACAGAATAATAGTGTAAAATGTGTCTAATAATTGCTCTATCAATAAATATCTTCAATATTGCTATAAAACATTGTATCTCAAAATTGCATCATATCCTATAGAAATATGATAAATAGTGGAGGTGTCTAAGTCCAATGGCTAATATAGAGCGTGACTTTTAAATGCTCTATGCATTTATTTTATCATTTTGGTACAGACTTTGAAATTTGATTATGAGATTATATTGAAAATTATATTATGAGCTTTTTATTCCTTGATTTGAGTGTGCAGATTAGTGGTGACCAATAATTGATGCCTAGTGCCAAGGATTTTAAAACACTGTGGTAGTAGAAGTGGTGGAAAATAGGGTGATATCATTTTATTTACTCAATTTATGACTATAACTTGTGGATTTATTTTGACTCTTATTTTGAGTTGTGCAGACTAGCACTCATTAAAAAGTATGACCTGATATGAAGGTATTCAAAATATTTTTTTGGTATTTTTGCAAAAGCAAAATTAACCATGGAGTTTTTTAGAATGGCTTCTAGTTCGCTACTAGATTACTAGCTATTGAGAAAAAATTGAATATGAGCAACTATATGCCTATATTATTTTGAAAATATAAATGGATGAGAGATTTTCACACCAAAGATTGGTTAAATATAGTTCGACCACTAAGAGAGATCATTTTGAAAAAAATTTGAGAACATTATATCTTTGTTATTTTATTGTGTAAAAGATAAATCTCAAGCGAAAGGATATGATATACATCAAGGGGAATGGGACTTGAGCCTAGAAATTTTTAAATTGGAACCATCTATGAGGATACAACTACCTAGGGACTGGAGATCTCAAGAACTATGTCAGGGACAAACGAATCATAGAATGGTTTGGGTGAAAAGCATGCATATATTTTATAAAATTATTAAATCCCTCCCTGTGGTGTAAAGTGTGCTCATGATTCTATGACGAAAATAAGGTTAAGATTTGATATAAATCTTTTAATGAGTTCTATAGCCCTTATGGGTGGGATGCCTTAGTCATATGGGTATTTTTGATAGACTCACCTATATGAGTGTTCACCTATATGAGTGTGGAAATAAAGACCGCTTCCTATGAGAATTTCCTTAATTCTCCGAAGCACTCATGAATCTGGGATAAAGCACAAGGCTGCAATGTTTTGACTTAAGAAACTTGTTAATTAATATCTAGAATATCATGTGTGTGACATAATCTTACATATCTTAAAGTAGTCTTAGTTTCAAGGCTTTAGTCCACTTTGACTCTAATATAGGGATTATAAAAACACTAAACGAAGGTATCAAGACAATGCCACTTTCATTATACATGATATTCTCACTTTGTCCAAATTTTTATCTCTTTTAGATTTCATTAAAATTAGTGGGGGAATGTTAGTGTATTTTAATAAAATCTTAAATTTCCCTTGACCAAATCTTTACAAGGAGTTATAATATATTTGATTTGGGAGTTATGGGAATTATAATGTTGGGAGTTACAATACATTTTGAATGGAGTTATTATACAATTATTTGAAAAAGGAGTTACAAATGAATTATTTGGTCAAATGAAGAATTATTGAGCCTTTATAACCCATTCAAATATGAATTAATTTTTAGGTTACAAATTCTACAAATTAATATGAAAAAAAAAACGTTATACGTTGAACTTGGACATTCAACCTATTTTCTAAAGGGTTTTGTAGTCTATAAATAGTGAAGTTCTTTGGAGAATATTTTAACACACTTCTCTCAATAAAAAAACTATTCTAAATACTATTTTTCCTACACTAATTTCTAAACTCATTTCTTTCTACCTCATTCTGATTTTCTTTGGACAAAGTAAGATATTGGGAAGTTTCTGCTTCTCTTGGTTGTGTAGATGACGTGAGACGGATCTAGACGAACACCAAGTTGGGAAGATTGGCGGAACTTTGACCCTTCTAGAATCACGAGCCACGAACTAAGGAGATTCCTTAACCCACGACTAGCAAATTTAGTGAACCAAAAGTATAGATAGAAGAACGCCACAATCAAGGAGACTACTTGATTGATAAGTTCGATGAACAGCTTGAGATTGATTCTCAAGTATTCAAAGGAAATTCTCTTGAGGCAAGAGAGAGTGAATAAACTCACAAATATTTTATAAAATCTGAACTCTCCTTTATTGAATGAAAACCTAGGCTATATATAGCCTTACAAGTTGAAAACCTAAAGTGACTTGAAAAACCCTAACTTGGCTAGGCTAGGCCTTTGGCCCGATTCCACTACTCAAATCCACTATCTAATGGTCAGCTTATAATCGATCCAATGAAGGCTTTAAGCAGGCCCAACATAACCCAATAAAAGCTAATTAACCAACTTAAGTTATAGTGAGCCTAGACTCTATAAATCGGATCCAACTCAACATGAGGTCTTGGACCGAATTTATTCCTAGCAAATAAAATAGAAATCTAGAAAATAAACTACTAACTATTACTAAAAGATTCAATCTCTTGCAGCCCAAAACATGGCCCATAAGCGGCCCATATTTCGTATCATTCCCCCCCTCTTAAAAAAAAGATTTGTCCTCAAATCGTGTTTGGAAATGAATGGTACTACAAGAGTTGGCTGTATCAAACTTCAAATCTCCACATATTGGCTCTCTTAGAATGGATGATACTTGCATACGTTATGATTATTGTAATTCGGTGCACATGTCTCTTGGTTAGCTTGAAAATGCTCACAATCTGCCATGGAAAACTCAAGGCTTGACTCCAACCACTCCAAAGCTCTCTAATCAGTCCTGTGTCATGAATGGTCGAATTTGGACCTACACAATAAATCACACGATTAGCATTTGTAGGTATAAAATCACTTGATAGCTTACCATTCACATTCACAAGATAAGGATCTTCATAGTGATGCTCAATCAGGTTAGAAAAGTCCCGGACATGATTTTGCAAAGTTACAAAATTCATTGCAAGTTGTTGTTGGTATGGCCTATCTTGCACAAATGGAGTAAGATCGAGATAGGCAGCTTCTGAACCTTCAAATTTGAAGAATAAAATCAGGTTGTAAGGAATCAGAATTTGGACCAATGAGGAAAGGATTGTCACCAACAAAAATAAGAAGGAAATGTATAACAAGTTTCAAGTGTAGAAACTCCCTTTGAAACTTCATTATTCCTCCCAACAAGCAAATCAGGCTCATGGTTGACGTTGAACATCAGTGGATGACAAAGAGAGACAACACTTAAGGTGCAAACTCCATGAAAAGTTTGATATTCACCAATGGATTTAGGCATAGAACATGCCAAGATCAACTCAATTTTTCCTTGCTTAACCTGCATAAAAGTAGAAACACTAAACAAAGTAGAGTCAAGATCGTTAGAAAAAACATATGATCTCACATCCTTTCTCACAATCAGCTTACTCTTAGAATTTTTAATCTCTTGTTCATGCTCAGTTGCTGACTTTTTCCCCTCATTATTCTCAACCTCTTTCTCCTTTTCAACTCCCTCGAATTTTACCTCTTCAGTCACAATTCTCTCCTCCAGCTCTTTCTTCATACTATAACGCTCATGCTCACTCTTCATGTATGCTAGATCAATACAAAGTTGCTTAGAGTTAAGCGACACAAGCCTGGTACGACGGCCATTAAATGTGAAGGAATACTTATTAGTATATCCATCATATTTGACTTCTCGATTAAACATCCACCATTGTCCCAACAGCAAATGCGTCACTTGAATGGGAACCACATCACACAACACCTCATCCACGTATTGACCAATACGAAAAGGAACAAGTGTGTGCTTAGTAATCCAAATATCACCACTATCACTTTGCAACTTGTAAGGGCGAAGATGATCAATGGTTGGAAGATTCAATTTCTCAACCAAGACAGTACTTGCGAGATTAACTTCACAACCCTTATCAATGGCTAAGCTGCAAACTTTCTCCTTGATATGGCAACGTGTATAAAATCAATCATTTTTTTGAGCTTTGATGATTTCCAATTGCTCAGTTATCTCACGCAAGGCCACAGTATTTACTCCTTTAGGCACAAGATGGTGAAGCTCCAGTTGAGCATTCGTTTGTCTCATACTTTTATTACCTGCAAAACTCAACAAAAATTAGTAGAACAGTCCTCACTCGCTCCCTTACGTGTTTCCACTCGCACTCGTGTATATGGATGTCACTCTAATGGACTTACCAAATACCTTTACCTGTTGGGTTAGGTAGTTGAGAAATGCTGCTCAAGTCCAACAACCGTTACCAACCTTTCCACAAGTGTAATCACAAGAATGTAGGAGAAAATGTAGGAAAGTGTTCCTAGAATCTAGGAAGAGAATATAGGAGAGTTTCCTAAAGTGGATGAGAGAATATAGGAAAGGTCCTAAAAATGGATGAGAGAATTTTAGGAGAGTTTCCTAAAAAATGGTTGAGAGAATTTAGGAAAGTTTCCAAAAAAAATGGATGAGAGAATGTAGGAAAATTTCCGAAAAAAAAATGGATGAGAGAATTTAGGAAAGTTTCCTAAAAAATGTAGGAGAGAGAGTGTCCAAGTGAGTACAAAGAGTTATCCAAGTGCTTTACTTAGTTTCCTAATTGATTTTGGAAACAAGTTAGTTTTTGGAAACCCTTTGAAAAATCCTTTTTCCTCTTGAACAACTTTTGGTAACCTTCTTGAAACAACTTTTGGTAATCTTCTTGAAACAACTTTTGGTAACCTTCTTGAAACAACCTTTGGTAATTTTCTTGAAACAACTTTTGGTAACTTCCAAATTCTACTCCAAGAACGATTGCACAAATCAGATTTGGTTTCCTATTCAAAACAATTCGGTTGCCACTTTCTTTCCTTTCCTTTTTTTTTTCTTGCCAACCGATTCCTCTTTTCTTTCTTTTTCTTTTCGTTTTTGTTTTCTGTTTTTTTTTCTTGACTACAACTATCGACCACGACACAAAACAAGGAAGTCCACAAATAATAACTACCAAGAACTCCAAGATCTTTCAAGAAATTTCAAGGAAGTTGTCAGGAACTTCAGAAATTTCAAGATTGTGATCAAGAATGCAAGAAGCTCAAGATTATTGTAAGTTCTCTTCAAGATTCACAAAATTCCAACAAGTTTTGCCAAAATTCAGATTTGAAAATCAAGTAAACAAGTTGGATAACACAAACAACAAGGCTGGACAGATTTGTATTCGGTGAACAGTAACGATGAACAGTGTCGGTGAACAGTGTTGGGGTGAACAGTACCGGGTGAACAGTACCGCTACTGTAGCGATGAACAGTACGATGCTACAGTACTTTTTTTTTTTTTTTGAATTGACACACAAACTGATTTGAAACAAGAGTATGTGACTCGAAACACAAAAGAAAAGAAGGATATAACCTGGTGGTTGTCGACTAGCTCTGATTACCAACTGATGTGAGACGGATCTAGACGAACACCAAGTTGGGATGATTGGCGGAACTTTGACCCTTCTATAATCACGAGCCACGAACTAAGGAGATTCCTTAACCCACGACTAGCAAATTTAGTGAACCAAAAGTATGGATAGAAGAACGCCACAATCAAGGAGACTACTTGATTGATAAGTTCGATGAACAACTTGAGATTAATTCTCAAGTATTCAAAGGAAATTCTCTTGAGGCAAGAGAGAGTGAAATAACTCACATATATTTTATAAAATCTGAATTCTCCTTTATTGAATGAAAACCTAGGCTATATATAGCCTTACAAGTTGAAAACCTAAAGTGACTTGAAAAACCCTAACTTGGCTAGGCTAGGCCTTTGGCCCGATTCCACTACTCAAATCCACTATCTAATGGTCAGCTTATAATCGATCCAATGAAGGCTTTAAGCAGGCCCAACATAACCCAATAAAAGCTAATTAACCAACTTAAGTTATAGTGAGCCTAGACTCTATAAATCGGATCCAACTCAACATGAGGTCTTGGACCGAATTTATTCCTAGCAAATAAAATAGAAATCTAGAAAATAAACTACTAACTATTACTAAAAGATTCAATCTCTTGCAGCCCAAAACATGGCCCATAAGCGGCCCATATTTCGTATCAGTAGATCAAAGGGAAGCAACAACCATAGAGTTGGGTTGTTGTATTCCAAAGACGGCGCACTAGATCTTCTGCATCAGTTAAAAAATATCGTAAGGGTGTGTATCGTCTTAAAGAGAGTGTTTTACATGCCTTAACCCTACCGGACTTCTCAATAATTGTCAAATTCAAGGTGATTAGATTAAAGATTAGAAGTTATTCGTGTACTCTCCTCCAACAATTTTAAAATTTAGTTCGTGTCTCAACCCACGCCTGTGAGGACTCGTATTTTATTTTATTTTATTTATTTATTTTATTGATTTATTCACTTATTTATTGGTTTACTCCAAAATAGTTATTTTTATGATTAATTACCCAAGTGTTAGTTAGTTATACTATCGTTACAAGAATTTCTTAGAAATTTCACTTTATTGCGGACAAGTCAAAAGTTCGTGTTTTCACGCCCGCGACTAATTGAAGGACTTTAAAAAACTATTGTTAGACTATTGAGAGTGGATAATAATAGTGTTAAAGAAAGTGCATTAGAGGTTTAGTGAACAAGTGAAACAAACCCGAGAGGAATCGGGCGCGAAACGCGCGTGTACGCGCACTATTGAGAGTTGACTTTGTGCCAAGATTTGAACTACAACTACCAAGCTTCCATGAGAAGCTTCCCTCATCAGATTTCACTGGGTTTGTTTGGATTGGCATAATTTCAGATAAAATAATTTGTTTCACAAATTCCAATCACCTTTTTATCTCACATACATCACATCACAAAAAGTGCTACAGTAATTAAATCAAATAAATCATCCAAATAAACTCTTATCCAAACAAACTCACACTCTCTCTCCTTACCCTTGCTGGCCGAAAACTCTAAGGCAGAAGAAGGAGCAAAACTTCATCTTATCTCACTCAAATCTTGCACCTTTTCACTCCAAATTCACTACACAAACTCACAACAACTTGGAGACTCACTTGGACTAGAAAGAGAGCATCATTTCCACGGTTTTCTTGGAGCTCTTAGTGGCCGAAATTTCTGAGTTTCATCAACCAAGAGGTAGTAAATCATCCAACCTTTGAAACTTGATTCTAGTGTGTTAGATTTCACTTGGAAGCTTGTAGCTTCATGTGGGTATCTTTATTTTGTTGGAAATTATTTAAGTGGACTCTATGAAATCCCACAATGGACATGTTGGACTGATATGATGATTATGGGTGTTATTTATGTTGATTAAGTGTTAAACAAGTAGAGATAAGTTGAAAAAGTGGAAAGAAAATCAAAGGAAAGCTTGCATGAGAAAGGGCCGAATTCTGCCCTGTTTTTACAGAGCACTTGGTGCGATTTTTTTGTGACCAAATGATCTTGATTTTGATGTAAATATGTTGTATAGGTTGTGTGGAAAGTTTCCACCAAAAATCACTTGATTTGGTTGGGTGAAAGTTGCATTTTCGAAAATCCTTCAAAGCTGGAAAACGGGTAACAAGGGTTGCCTGGCAGCGAACTTTGAAAGATCATAAACTCCTTGCTCCGACGTCGAAATTGAGTGCCGTTTGCAGCATTTGAAACCAGACACTTCCGGTTTTATAAAGGTATAAAATGCATCCCCTGATTTAACTTGAGTGAGCCGTACTAGTTATTCAAAGTTACCTATTCTGTTTTGTTGCTGTGCGCGAGAGTCAGTAATGTGCTGGGACTTGTTGCTTGAATTTGAGCTAGTTATGAACTGAATTTCAAAATGATTTATTCTGATGAATTGCATCCTTATGAATGCAGTTTCCAACTCCACCAACTATACCCAATTCCAAGTTGAATTGACTGAGTTATGGCCAAATTACAGAACTGCACCAGTGATAGAAAACCCTAATTTTGGCTAGCCGAATGGCGTAGCTCGAATTAGGACTTGCTATTTTGAAACTTTTGGTGTCAATCACCTACCAAATATATGTTGGATGTTTCTTGGACCTTTTCTTCATAAATGAACCATGTTTGAGATGATTTCATTGGCCAAAGTTTCGAAAAAAGGGAAACGGAAGTATAAGGCAAAATTGCCTTGGAAATTCCTGGAACTTTAGTGGTCTTGTTAACTGACTTCCCGTACAAATTTTTGCATGAAATTTTACAGAGGAGTAGCCCTTATATGGTAGTTAATCATACCAAATTTGATGCCATTCCAAGTCCATTTCGATGCCCAACTAAAGTCCCAAAATTTATGTTTCAAATCTGGAAAATTGCCCAATGGTCTTCATTTTGAACCAATTTTGAGCTCCTATATCTTGGCGCTCAAAACTCCAATTCTTGTTCCTTTTATTGTGTTTTAAACTTTGATTATAACTCTAATTGAGTTTCAAATTTTAGAGGCTAGTTCACATTCTGTGAATTTTGCCGAATTTCCAAAGTTTACCAAAAACCAACCTCGAATCTGTCTTGGAAGTGCAAGTCTATAGTTTTAAGCTGAAATTTGAGTGTCTTCCATTTAGAATCATGGAAAAGTGTCTTCTAGAAAATTTTAGTACTTTGGAAGTGGTTTCCAACTGTACCAAGTTTTTCAATTTTGGACCTACGGAGAGTGAGATATGATTTTTCAAAGAATGCACCTCAAATCTGAAATTTCTGAACTTAAAGGAAATTGAGTTTTTAGAACTCTCCATTTCTCTTCAATATTGCTTGACCATTTTACACTTGATTTCAAAGATGAAAATCAATTTTTCCTTGTATTATTAAACCCCACTTTTGAGTCTCGATTTACGAATAATTAAGGCTCATTTTCATGATATTTTCTTAGATTGTACAAGAGTACAATCTTCCTTGATAATTAGGGGGTCTTAAATGATAGTGTGTGATAGATAATCATTATTTACTCAGGCATTCAAGGGGACCTTCAAGAGGACCTCACAATGGACGCTTAAACACTTGAATTGATTACCACTCTCTCATTTTGACTAGGTGAGTGTCAAGTATGTGAAAACGTGTTATGTGTTTAATTGTTATTGAAAATTAAGTATTTTGAAAATACTGAGTCGAGTGTGTACTTTACCGCATTCGTTCTCAATAGAGTGAAGTGTACTTGAATTACTTGACATGAAATAATTCAAGTGAATATTTACGTGAAGTATACTTGAATTACTTGAAGTGACTAGTTAAGTGAATTAAGTGAAGTGTTTCAATGATTAATTATACTATGGCTGCATAAGTCGATTGGAGTGAATCTCCTCGACTCCTAGTGATACTAGTGGGGGACGCCCAAATCTCATCGGCCGACCTTATAACTCGAGCCGGCATGGGCACGGTCGAGAAGTTTGGTGAGCCATGAGAAACGTGTATACTTGATCTAATGGGGAGATCTTGCTTGGCATACTCGAGTAGTATCGCCTTAAATAAAGATAGGCGGGCCCGGTACAGGAGTATGTAATGGTGATCGGGGAACGAGTAAGTAAAGTTCTACGGATTATAACCTACCCGATTGACGGAATGTCAACTCGTGGAGGTTCTGGATCGTGCAAGTGGAAAATAGCTCCTGAGAGCTCTTATATCCTTGAATTGTTTCTGTTTACTTTTCTCGCCCAAATTGTTATTTACTTGAATATTACTGTTTATTCGTTAAATGGGATTGTTACTTGGACAACGTGCTTGCATGTGTGTTTCTTGGCCTCACTGAGAGCTCATTCTTAGTTTGTTTTCCTTAACAGGTGGATTGGAAGATTATGAAAAGCCGACTAGGTTATGTTTTGATTGGAATCTTGGTTGTAATTATTTAGTCGACTTTTTAATGGTTGTATTTTGGGACTTGATGTATCTTTTGAGAACCTGATGTAAGATTTGGATATTCGGTTAAGGAAGCGACTTTCTTTATTTAGACTTGTATTAATTTGGTATGTATCGTTAAGCTTGAATTGAATTAATTTGAATCCTGGCGAGAGCTGGACAGGTGTCCCGCGATACCCTTGGGTTCGCCCTTGGGAGAGATGGGGGCGTCACAATGCCAAATTAACGTTTGATGGTACAAATTATATGTATTTATTAATGCAATATTGAGGTATGACATTTTTATTAATTTCTTTATTAAATTTTATTAGAGAAATTATTGTTACTTATATGATTACTTTGGCTCAGATCCAACACATACTCCATCTCAATCACAGATAGTGTATTCTTTAGGACACACATTTGCGCAATCTGACTTCTGGGAACAGGCACTGGGTTTCTTTATCCCAATTTTGTCTTTTAATTTCTCCACCATGCACTTGCAAACTCCATCAGAATAGTATGGAATCCCATTTGGACAAAGGCCTTTCTGATGCTCTGCAACTTTCCATTCGTCTCCAGAAAAAGCATACGTCTTTGGAAGTTTTGAAAATGACATATCTGCATTGAATGTGGAATTAGACATCGAAAAAAAATAGTGCACTCTTTCGTTTTCCCCCTTTCTTTTCCCATTGTTATCGAAGAAATCATAGTTATTGACAAGTGTCCGTTATATCTAATAGTTTGTGCATATTTTAGTTTATTTATAACAATTTTTGAGCTCCTAAGATAATGTAAATTACCATTTTGGCAATATTTGATACTCTTGAATAACTTTGAGAAGACTTGTGAATTTATCTCGTTTTACTTGTTAAAATTTATTATTTTTGGTAGAGATGAAGGAGCAAGGACAATCCTAGACTAGGGATTGCAACGGGGGTGGGCACCTGCAGGGGGTGTTATGGGGCAGGGCAGGGGCAGGGACGGGGGGAATTTTTCTCCCATTATTTTAAATGGAGAGAGGGGCGGGGGACGATACCCCCATCCCGTCCCCTGCTTCAATTTATTAATATAAATAAATGTAATATATTATATAATCTAATAATAAAAAATTAGAATATTTGCCAACTAAACATAACATTTATCCCATTTCTATCCAAATTCCTAATTGATATTTGGCACAAGCATGTTGCGTATTCTATGAATATTGAATATTCCCAAATGTTATCTATACAATCCAATTGAGTTTCTTAATTTTTTTGATATTTTATTTCAACACTTTTCTTGTTTCATTATTCTTTTTTCACTTTTTTCAGTTTCGTATTTTATTTTATTCTTTGAATTTAGCTTTGATGTATTGAATAAAGGTTTCTAAAAGAAAAACAAATTATCACTCGTGGGCACTCGCGGGGGAAGCGGGGTGGGGGAACGGAGGCAGGGGATGGGGCGAGGGCGGGGGCAGTTTTTTGGCAAAGGAGCGGGGGACAGGGAAGGGATCCCCCACCCCAAACCCGTCCAATTGCCATCCCTATCCTAGATCAGTTACAAAAAGTCATCACCGGATTGGATAAGAATATATGGGGGCCGGATAATAAATTTCAAGTCAGATATCAAATCGAATATCCGTTAAAAGGTTTTGCAAGAGAAAGGATGTTGAGCAGTATATGGCATCGGATAGAAGGAGTCAAATTAAATAATTGTGCCAAATACTTTTCAGAGGATTTTCTGAAAAGGAGTGTTTAGCAATATAGGTACCGATAGTGAAATTTGCTTCAAATACCGCATCGGATACTTGAGCGGAAACTTTTGCAAGTGCGCAACTTGCAGCCAGTTTAATGCAAGCCTTGCACAAATAATAGTGCACTTATTTTGCTTTTAGCTAAACGCTTAAAGCAAGACTAATACGGGTATGATTATGGGTATTTCCTTTTGGAGTTTAATTCATTGATCAAGCTTTTGTTTGTATGACGTATGTCTCAAAGGAATATAGTACTGTACACACGATTCTATATGATAGCTACAAAGTTAAAAATGATTCACAATTTTTTATTTTGGAGATTTCTACACTTGTCTTTATCGTTTAAACCTATCATAATAAACCGTGGTTTTTTTTTTTTAATAAATTCTATCTCAAAATACAATAAACTTATAACAACCAAGTATATTTTCTTTGAGACTAGATATATTTGAACCACTAGTATATGTGGCAAAATTTCGATCATCTGTGGATCGAAATGATCGAAAATTTCCTTCATTTGATGTTCTTTTCTTGTTTGAACCTTATTGCTGGTGATATAAAGGTCTGTCACAACTATAAATTAATTGAACTATTGAAGTATCTTAGAAAAAAGAAATAGCAACTTCCGAGTTTTGTCCGCTTCGAAGACAGTCACCGACAGGATAGGTATGGGCAGATATTGGATTAATGATTCTGCCCCTCTAATTATTTGGTTTTCAATTATTTGGCTTTTATATTCCAGATAAGGTGAAGTTAAGAAATCAAAGAATCTTTAATTCATCTGGTCACTGAATTTACCTAAAATATAGGAATAAAGGGATAAGTAGTGATAGACACGAAAAAAATTACTGACAAAAAGCTATGTGTAACTTTCAGAATTAGAAAGTGTATAGCATTCTATTTTCCATGATTGGAAATTAGAAATCATTAAGGGTCTGTTTGGTTGGAAGTAAAATGTTTTCCTTGGGAAAATATTTTCCGTGGAAGTAATTTTCCATGAAAATCATTTCACTTTCATCATTTTCAAGTGTTTGGTTAGCTTATTGAAAATATTTTTTTACTTCATTTTTCTGGTGTTTGTTTAACTTTTGAAATATTTTCACTTTTATCTCTATCTTTACTTTCTACACATTATAACTATATACTTCTTCCCATGCAAAATAAGAAAATTTATCTCATTGTTTAACTTTAAAAAATCTTGGAGAAATGTATATATGAATAAAAATATTTCCTTAAGCAATAAAAAAATTGCTGGCCATTTAGTGTCAAATATCAATCACATGCAATGCTTATTGTGACATATATCTTGCACTCTCACTGCTGAAAGTTTCTCTAGAAAAGAATGTCCCTATTATACATAATTAATTACTAGCATAGAATGAGTAAGATGAGGTTTTTTTTATTTTGAATATACTAGGGGGAGGGTTGTGTTGGGTTAGGTGGTACAGGAGAGGGAGTGTAAGGAAGAGGTCTTGGGTTCGAGTCCTCCTGTTTACACTAAAAAAAAAAAAGAATATACTACAAGATGTTTTCAGTAAGTTTGGAACATACTACAAGCGGGATGCATGCATTTCGGAAAACAACTTCAGTAAGTTTGGAAGGGAAGTTGTTTTCCATAAGAGGAGTGAAAATATTTTACATAGGAAAATATTTTCAGTAACTTTTGTGCAATCAAACACGGGAAATTAGGAAAATATTTTCCTGGAAAACATTTTTACCCGAAACAAACGGACCCTAAGTATGATTAAACCATCATATATAAGTAGCAAAATTTCGATAAATGCATGTAGACCAAAAATTTTCTGGAATTGTAGTTGGTTAATTTCTTGTTCCGAGTCAATTGCAGCTGATATTAAGGTCGGTCATGAGTGCAGCAAAATTAATTGAGGCATATTATTAGCAAAAAGAATTAGCTAAGTGCAAGCTAGCTTTGTCCGCTTTATAGATTGTCCATCGGTAGTTTTTCGCCATGGATATTCTGTTCCTTAGCTATTTTAATTGGTAGGTTTATTTCTAGAAGACGTTGTACCTTTTGTTTAACACATATATTATTTTTATTAGTGTAAGTTAAAGATTTCGAATTCGACATTTTTCGATTATGCTTCCACTCTTCTCCGTGCCATCCAACCTTTTATTTAATATCTATCAAGTTGGCAAAAAATATTTCAAGCTCATTTTATTTTGTTCTTGATTAGGTGAGAGTAGGTGAAGGTACTGAACCAAAGAATCTTTAAAACAACTCATCACTCAATTTAATTAAGATGTGACTTGTCTATTTATTCGAGCCAATCAAGAAACTTGTTTGGCAAAGAAACAATGGCTGATGCACTAAAACCTGATGAATTGGCCATCAATTCCAATGTCTTCCCCCAAAAACCTACCATCAAAGGCATTGAAAGCATCAATAATGCCACCTTTCCACTTTTGCAGATTCCAATTGTCAACATTGGCATTCTTAATTCTTCTCTTTCATCTGAAGTGGAGGTGGAACTAAGGAAACTGTGCTCAGCTCTGGGTTCATCTGGTTATTTTCAGGTTCATTCCAGCATCAATCTAGCCCTCTAGATTAGTGCTGAGAACATTATTTTTCCTTATGTATTCCTAGTTTCCAATTTTTTTTTCCTTTTCATTTTACATAAACATAATTGATCCCAGGTGTGCTATCCCTACAGGATGGGAGTCTGAACTGTTATTAGAGCAATTGCATAGGATTATTCATGGTGGAGATTCCACTGATCGATAAATTTCTGCAAGTACACATGGTCGATCGTAGTATAAAATCACTTGAAATATTCTAGCAGTCGAACCTTTAGGAACGAGCAATTGCACAGTATTATTCTTGGTGAAGATTTCACCATTTCAAAAAACAATGCCGATATTAAAGCATACATAGAATTTGAATATCTAGTAGGTCCTGTAGATAAACACTACAAACTATTGCCATTTATAGTTATCGTTTCTACATTGGTTTAGTAGCTATATTTATTATTTGATTATTTACGCCATCTCATGCAATTGGTATTCTCAATTAGCAGGCTGGAAAATAGTTTGGTCACATTACAAGTAAATTAATTCTCTTTTATTATTCTTTTAACTTTAGGCAATTAATCATGGAATGAGTACTTCATTCCTAGATGAAGTGCTGGAAATCACAAGAGCATTCTTTAACCTTCCATTGGAGGAGAAACAGAAATATCCCAGAGTTTCCATTGAATTGGAGGGTTATGGGAATAACACTCACAAAAACTATCAAACCCTTGGATGGAATGAACGGCTCCATCTTAATGTGCTCCCTGAAACTGCCAGGAACTCTGGAAAATGGCCACAAAGTCCTGAAAATTTCAGGTTAAGTTTACACATTTTTAGACAGAAAGAATTGTTTCCCATAGTTTGTGTTCCGTATGTATGTCCCCCAATTCTCCTGGAAAATTTCAATTGTCCTTATTTAAAAGGTGTCTCAATTCTTAATATTTAAAATAAAAATATAATTTCTTGAAATATCCATCTAGTATTATGAGGTTCATTAAACAAAATCCTTGTGTTAGTCAAATTCTTGATGTTACAAGAACTTTTAACTCAATTTGTAGGAGGGTTTTGCTTGAATACACAGAAAAACTGAGGGTGATGAATGAAATCATTCTTAAAGCTATGGCAAAGTCACTAAACTTGGAGGAGAATTGTTTGCTGAATCAATTTGGAGAAAATCCACGAGCTGTGTTCGGTTTTAATTTCTATCCACCATGTCCATTGATGCCGGATGTTTTTTATGCTGCCACGCCCCATTCAGATGCGTCTATGACTAGCTTTATCTTGCAAGATAAAGAAGTGGAAGGCCTTCAAGTCTTGAAAAATAACCAGTGGCATAGAACTCCGCTTACTCCGGATGCCATTGTCGTCAATGTTGGTGATCAAGTTGAGGTAACTAGATCTTTTGTTTTTTTTTTCGCCATATGCTGTTTGCTTGTTCACTTTTGAATTAAACAAAGTCCAAGAAAAAAATTTACCCCAAAAAAAGAAAACTCGGATTGTGTCTTAGCCAAAAAATTTAGCTACGTAGCTTAGTAATCCTAGAAGTACACAAGTTTCATATTAAGTTGCAATCGTCATTTTTTCAAGTGGTAAGTTGCATCAAATTTGTTCCAAAGATCCAGTTTCATGGGTAGGAACATTATTCTTGTCCTTGAGGTCTCTGGAACTCCTAAATTCTCTTCTTTTTTGCTTTTTTCTTATAAGATTTAGATTCTCATCTTGAACCGAAAAAATAAAGAAAAGAATTGCTTGGAGTCTCTTCTTGAACGAAAAACATTAAAAAAAAAAATTTGCTTGGTGTCTTACCTTAAAATGAACAAAGAAAGAAAAGAAATTTCCATCTGGCTTCCTTACGATGTCCAGATAACATATACATCCCCGTAGTAACTAAAACGTCAACGACATCATTGTTAAACTTTGCAGTTATATTTTATTTTACCAATGTATTGCGAAAGACCTCTTCAATAGTAGCAAAAGAGATGAATTTTGAAATTTGGTCATTTCCCATTATACAAAGTAGGACGAGAGATTTGTTTAATTCATGAAGTGAGACTTCAGCTGTAATTACGAAAACGTCGTTGTAGATCTACATAATTTGACATCTTCTCCAATCAACGCAGTTTTATCCATTTTCTAGGCGATTTTTAGTTTTCAACTTCTGTTCTATTTGATTTGCAGATAATGAGTAATGGGATATTTAGAAGTCCAGTCCACAGAGTTCCAACAAACAACAAAAGGGAGAGAATATCTCTTGCCGTTTTCTTTGGTCCTGAACCTTCGATCGAAATCAAACCAGCGGAGGGACTCATTGATGATAAAAATCCGAGGTTGTACAAGAATGTCATAGATTATCCTCAACATTATAGAGAGAACATTCAACATGGGATCACAAGCCCTTTAGATGCTTTGAAAATTTGACACTGTTGAGATGAAGATTACGTGACAGGAAAATGAGTCTTGAATGTGGATTGTTTCATGCAGGACTGTGTTCTTTTCTGGTTGTGAATTCCTTTGGGTTAGGCAAAGGAAAACTCTCATGCAATAATTAAATTCTTTTATACCATTTTATATTATGCCATTATGTCTTTAATTAGCTAATATTGTCTCTCCTTATTTTTTTTGTTTCAAAATTATGCAAGAATAACTTGATTTTTGGGGCAAGAGGTAGGTTGGATGGTACTAAGGGTAGAAGTATAAGTGAGAGATCTTGAGTTTGAATTTTGAACCCTTCATATTACACTAAAAAAAATAAAAATAACCTGATTTTGTTTTGATTAAAGAGCATAAAAGAAAAGATAATATCAATTTCATTCCTTATAATTGTAACTTACCAAATTGCCTGAAGGTTGAGATTTGTCAAAAATATAACCCTAAAAGTTGAGTTGCAAATAATGGGTGAGAGGGGATATGATTAATTTTTGACAAATAAATACTCCAGATTTTCAAAATAGCTTTAATTCTTAATGTGTATGTGTACATATACTTTTCCTATTCCATACGAATAGGGATACTGAAACTAGGAACTGGACAGTCAAACACAGAGACACAAAAATGTATACATATACACACACACACGTGCATATGCATAGAAATCTTTCGTCTTTTATCTTCCACAGTTCATGTCACATAAATGGTCTCAAAAAAATCTTTAAAGAGTCGAACTCTTTTGTGTTACTTCAATTCTTCTAGAGTAAAAAAGATTTGTTACACAGATTTTCAAACAGAGTTGGTCGACGTCAATTTTCACTACATCAAAATAATGATTCTGCAAATGCAATTAGTAATTGTGTCACAAGCATGTTTACTTACTGATTTACTTATACAAGAATTCAGAAGCTTTAGCTAATAACTGATAAAGCGACATAAAAATTAGGGTTGATCACATTTAATCCCCTTAAGGTATAACCCATTTTTCAGTTTACCCCCTAACCTTTAATTTTGCTCACTTAACCCCCTATAGGACAAAATTGCTCTTGCATTATTTTGACTTTTCATTTACTTTGTTTTCCTTTCTTTTATTTCTTTTTCTCTTTCTTCTTTATTTAATTCTTCCTCTTTTCCACAAAAATCTTCACATTAATGATTGAAATTAAAAAAGATGAATTGTAAAGATCTATTTTCTCCTTTAATGATTAAAAAAATATTCAAATCACTTTCCTAAAATACAATATTTTTAGCCTTTCAATTCTTTTAATTTTGGATTTTCCTCTTTCCTTTCTAGTTTCTTATTTTATTCCCAAGAAAATATCTTAAGATGAAATTGTGACCTGATTAATAATAATCATTAATTGAAATTTGTGACACATGGCATCATACAAAAAATCAAAATTAGTTTTTGATGCCTTTAAACCTTCACCCAGAAATATGCAATTACAAACTCAAAACAAAAATTTTAGTTGAAATGAAATTTTCTATTGGGAAGGATGAAAGAGAGAAGAAAGAGAAAAAGAAATAAAAGAAATGAAAACAATTTCGTCTTATGATATTTTCTTGAGAATAAAATGAGAAACTGGAAAGGAAAGAGGAAAACCCAAAATTAAAAGAATTGAAAGACTAAAAAAATTGTATTTTAGGAAAGTGATTTGAATATTTTTTTAATCATTTAAGGAGAAGATAGATCTTTACAATTCCTCTTTTATAATTTCAATCATTAAGGTGAAGATTTTTGTGGGAAAGATGAAGAATTAAATAGAGAAGGAAGAGAAAAAGAAATAAAAGAAAGGAAAACAAGGTAAATAAAAAGTCAAAATAATGCAAGGGCAATTTTGTCCTATAGGGGGTTAAGTGAACAAAATTTAAGGTTAGGGGGTAAACTGAAAAATGGGTTATACTTTAAGGGGATTAAATGTGATTAACCCTTAAACAAAATCCTTGTGTTGGTCAAATTCTTGATGTTACAAGAACTTTTGTGACTCGATTTGTAGGAGGGTTTTGCTTGAGTACACAGAAAAACTGAGGGTGTTGAATGAAATCATTCTTAAAGCTATGGCAAAGTCACTAAACTTGGATGAGAATTGTTTTCTGCATCAATTTGGAGGAAATCCGAGATTGCTTTCGACTTTTAATTTCTATCCTCCATGTCCATGGCCGGATGTTTTAGATGCCAACAAGCCCCATGCAGATCCGTCTGGGATTACCCTTATCTTGCAAGATGATGAAGTGGAAGGCCTTCAAGTCTTGAAAAAAAATCAGTGGCATAGAACTCCGCTAACTCCAGATGCCATTGTCGTCAATGGTGGTGATCAAGTTGAGGTGACTACATCCTTTTTCTTTTACCATATACTGTTTGTTTGTGTACTTTTTTAATTAAACAAAGGCTAACAAAAAAAAAATCCCCCAAAAAAAATAAAAATAAAATAAAACTTGAATAGTGTCATTAGCTACACGTAACTTGACAAACTAAAGAAGCACACAAGTTTCATAAGAAGTCGCAATCATCATGTTTTAAGGGGTAAATTGCATCGGGCCCTGAAAAATCAATTTAACTTCAAGCTTGTCCTAAACAATCAATTTAACTAGTAGAAATATTAGTTAGATGACCGTAAAATCTTAGGTTCAACTTTTAAATTCTCTCATTTCTTCCTCGTATATAAGGTTTGAGGTCTCAGTTAGAATCCCCCTGTCCCTGCCACCAAAAAAAAAAAAAAAAAGTCATATTCCTCTGCAGCAACTAAAACGTAAATGACCTCATTTGTTAAGCTCTATAGTTATATATGCTTCATCTCCATTCATGTAATTTCAAAGATCTCTTCTATCTTAGCAAAAAGAAGCAAATTGTGAAGTTGATCATGTCCCCTCATACAAAGCATGATAAGGAATATGTTTAATTACTTGATAGGTATTGAGATTATTGTACTTATGAAAAATGTCATTGGTAGTTAGAATAATTTGCCTTTTTTTCCAATTAAAATCAACAGTTTTATCTATTTTCTAGGTGATTCTTATTTCTAACTTCGATTTTATTTGATTTGCAGATAATGAGTAACGGCGTATTCAAAAGTCCAATACATAGAGTTCCCACAAACAACAAAAGGGAGAGAATATCGCTAGCTTTTTTCTTTTGTCCTGAACCTTCGTCCGGTGAAATCAAACCCGCGGAGGGACTCATTGATGACAAAAATCCGAGATTGTACAAGAATGTCATAGATTATCTTCGACACTTTAGAGAGAACATTCAACATAGGATCGCAAGGCCTTTAGATGCTTTGAAAATTTGACACTGTTGAGATGAAGATTATGTGACAGGAAAATGAGTCTTGAATGTGGATTACTTCATGCAGGATTGTGTTGTTTTCTGGCGTTGAATTCCTTTGGTTTAGGTAAAGGAAAATTATCATGCAATAATTAAATTCTTTTATACCATTTTATATTATACCATTATGTCTTTAATTAGCTAATATTATCTCTCCTTATTTTTTTCTTTCAAAATTATACATTAATAACTTGATTTTGTTTTGATTAAAGATAAAAGAAAAGATAACATTAATTGCATCCTTAATAATTGTAACTTACCAAATTGCCTGAAGGTTGATATTTGACAAAAGTATAAAACTAAGTTGAGTTGCAAATAATAGATGAGAAATGATATGATTAATTGTTGAGAAATAAATACTCCAGATTTTTCAACTTAGCTTTAATTCTTATGAGTATGTGTAAATATAATTTTCCTTTTCGAAATGAATGTGGATTCTGAAAATAGGAAGTAGTCCAACTTATGGACAATCAAACACAGGCTGAAAAATGCTCAGATATACACAGACATACATATGCATAGAAATCTATTTTCTTTTTATCTTCTAAAGCTCATGTCACAAAAATGGAGTCAAACTCTTTGGTGTTGTTCAATTCCCATTGAGTTATAAAAAAAATATTTGTTATGCAGATTTTCAAACGGAGTTTGTTAACGTCAATCTTCACTATTTCAAAATAATGATTCAGCAAATGTAATTTGTATTCATGCCACAAGTTTTTTTTTTTTTTTTTGGGGATTGCTTATACAAGAATTCGAAAGCCTTAGCTTTTTCTTTTTATTTTTTTTCCTAACAAGAGAGGGATGAGAGTTTAGAAGCAGGGAGAGGGATGAGTTGTTCTTAATTGTAGATATACCAAGGGGAAGGACGATTAAGCCAAACCATGTCTTTGATCGTGCTGGAGTTCCAACCGTAGGGGTGAGGACCTCTGGGATGGTTTTGGTGGAAATGGTTGACAAGAATGGGCTCTATTTTTCTGATGACTTCGCCCTGATATTCCATATGAACAATTACAAGTTTCTGAGCTACTTTTGATATCGGATAATCGCAGACAATTTTGTTAATACAGCCGGACACAGACTTTTGAAATGTGATATTTGTCCCAAGTTCGCCACAGATGTAATATCATGGAGCCGCACTACAACAAAAATGGCCTTTAGCGGCATTTACAGGTGTCAGTATAGATAATCTAACCTGACACTTTATCTATCCTCACACCTAGGGCGAGTGTTGTCCCTTCCAATGTGGGGATAGCCTCAAATCATTAGCAGCATTCAAATGTGTCAGGAAAACCATGCTACTATAGCATTCCCTCTGCCAACAAAAACTTTTTTTTGTGATAATCGAAAGTGTCTGTATAGCATTAGGACATCAGTAGCGGATCAGTAGGATATCCAATTTATGAAGGCATCTTGAGTTGTCTTAATATATGGCTTTAAGGACACGTAGCCATGTGAATTTACACTGCTTTGGACGACATGCCCATTTGTCATTAGTGTTTTTCGAAGCTAAGCTATGCTGACACTTTTAATTGCCAAGAGTTTTTTCCCTGTTTTTTTTTTTTTTATATGGAAGCAACCTGCAATTAGTCCTCCTTGCTGTACATTCCATCAACCAGAATCCCAAGGGACTTGTAAAATTATCCCAAAGAGCAGAATGCATATAGCAATTTAAAAGAAGAAGTCAATACTCAAATATATTTCATTAAATTAAAAGTGGATAACAAGTACTAAAATCGCAAACAAGTGCTAATTAAAAGCAAGTACTAAAATTCCAAACCAGTACCAAAAGATTGTCATTTACAATAACTTGAAAGACTTTCTTGTGCACAAACTAAAAGACTCTCATCCCTAACAAGTTGAAAGAAGTAGAAGTAGCTTCCAAACTTTCCATTTTATTGAGAGTCCTCAGTCATAACCATGAAGTCCCCATCATTCTTCAGCTGTTTCCACCTGTGCACAAAGACCAAGGGGATCATTAGATCATCATAGCTAGAACTAAAATTCCAGAAAATCTGCAATGTATTTAAGTGCATATCTCACCAAATGACAAGGCCAAGCAACTGGTGCACCAAGTGCATCTTGAATTGTTTGCTGCAAATCATACGGTCTAATCAATTGCTCATGTGGACTCATTGCAACTTGTATCTGTATTTCACACCAGTTTGGCCCAAGAGCTTGTCCCCCGACCTCATCCAATGGATTCAGACTCCGTAAATATCCCTTTGCCACGATTTTTGTTGGGTCAAACAAACTTTTTAGTGAAACCATATTCCCTACCTAGTAAAGATCCAACAAGTACAAGAATCAAACTCATGCCAAATTCCAGATTACAAATGTGAAAGTTTAAAAGTTGTAAATACTTACTCGAATAGGTCGCGTGGCTCGCGATGGAGTTTGGCTTGACACATTGTTAGATGATGATGAAGGATGTCTCGGGCTGTCAATTGGAGAGCCCCTTCCATGTTGAACTAAAACCATTTTCTTCAAGCTGGCTATTTCATCATCTTGTCGCTGAAGCCTTTCCTCCAAACGGACCAATGTTGACTGTTGTTGAACACTTATACGGTAACATGTGTTATGACTAGGAATGTCTTCCCATAAGTCCGTTGGATTCACACCGTCACTAAACAAGCGAACATGACCATGTTTGTCTTGCCCAACCACCTGGGCAAATATATCATTGCGACCAACTGGATCTTGCGACTCCGATGGAAGCTGATTTTTCAGCTCATTCATTTTTTTCTACATAATAAAGGAAAACACTTGTTATTGCAAAAGCCTGTCTGAAAACAATGGTAGAATTTATAGGCTTGTGTTCTCAGATCCTTACCAAATTCTCAGCAACTATGATACTTGATGGAGTTCCATCGGCATGGGTATAAAACTTATTGAACATTTCTACTCTAGTAGGAGGTCTTCCCAACTGTTTGACCTATAAGAAATTGAATTTTTTTAATTATAATTTTAGTATTTAGCATATAATTAAAAAACAAGCTAACATAATGAAACATGTACGAGTTAAAAAAATAGCAACTAAAAAAAGGATGAGATATCACCAAGTGGTTCCGAAGATGAGCAAATGACTTTTTTCCAGTTGTGTGGTTCATCTTCTTCTCCCCTCTAGCTTTCTTGTTCCTCTCACTTAGTTTCTAAATTTCAAAATCAAAAGCAAGATTACAGCATTGAATAAACACAACTTTATGAAGAATGTTGTAGCTGATTTGTACCTTTGCTTCTTCACTTTTCCAATAAACCCAAAGTTTGATCCATTGCTCTTCCCGTACCCTTATGTCCTTTTGAAACCGAGCTTCAGCATTTGGCACGGCAGGATCAAAATATGTAGCCTTTAAATCTGCCTTCCAGCTTCTCCATTTTTTGCCAATAGATCTTAAGGTCCAAGCTTCTAGTCCCATAGGCAAAGCAAACCTTTCCTGAAACGTAGTTAGGAACTAGAAAATCAACATAACTTCACAGTAATTTTTGTAGAAAGCATACATAATACAAAAGCTACCATTACCTTTATCACTTCTAACATGTCCATTTTAAGTTTCCTTGGCATCTTAAGCCAACTTTCAACATCTATTGGACAATACATACCATTCCTAGCCAAACTGCCCAAGAATTCAGAAAAAGAGGTTTTCTCACTTATTGGGATCCCATTGTCATCGAGTTTAATCTCAATCCGTGGAAAGTCCTTAGGCCGACCCCAAATTTCTTTCATAAATGTAGGGCCTCGGGTTTTCTGATGTACTTCACTTGAATCATTTGTAGTTTCTTTTCCTGTATTAAATAAGAAAAGGGTGCAAGTTATGAACATAAAAAATGCACTTCTGGAATTGGTTCAAACAGTTAGTAATACCTGCATCGTCCGAGTTGCATGACATGAAGGTGGTGTCATTGGAATGTTGACCTTGAGAATCCTGATTTGGATTTTTTTTCAGTTGGTACGTGCCTTGTTCCAAGTGGAGATTGTTGAATTGGAGAGTTCTGGCACTGCTCATGCGACTGTGAACCTCCATCAGCTTGTTGAGTAACTTGGTCACCTGATTCATGCATTATTCCCAATGTAGAATTCTGGATTGGAGATTGAGGTGCCCGAGCAGCTTCTCCTTGAACTTGTTCAATTACATTTTCATGGCTTGTTCCAAGTGGAGGCTGCTGCCTTGTTTCATGACATGAGGGAGGTTGCTCAATTGGTTCATCTCTCAATCCATTGGCAGTGCGCTTACATTTTCGACCTCCACGGGCCATACCTGCATAATTCACCATTTATTTGATACCAGGTCCACCACCATATATATATTTTTTTGGGGGAAGAAAGGGACAAATGTAAATGTGTAGCCTTTATTGAAGCAGACACTCTACCTATAGCAGTGCATCAATCTGGGATAATGGATAAAGTATACAAACTAAAATTAATGAACAAGTTATCTTGACTACAGCGTACACTGCAAGCCGAGCTCAAGCATACTTTTATTGAACTAATTTTGAGTTGCAACGAATATTATTGAATCTATTGTATATCAAACTCGGGCAGTTTGCTTCTAATTATATTTGAAAAACCTTTTTGCTTATAAATCAGAACTTGAAAACAGCTTTAAGAACTTGAAGATTACAGTTGGGTAAATTTGACGAAACCCACAAATCAATTCTCAAAATCCTAATACTATCATCTCTATCAACAAAATGTTCTCACGTCACAAGGTCTGCTCAGGTCATGTAGTTCCATTTGAGAGGTTACTAAAAAGTTCCCATGGAAAGTAAAAACAGAGCAGAACCAAAAGAAGTCCATCATTCATGGGGAAACCCCCTACTTGCTCAAATCAAGCAGTCCAGCACACAATCATTTGCTGGTGAAAAACAAAACTAACATAATAGGCATTTTAGAACCCAATATCTACCAAGTACTAGCAAAGACACTTACAATTTTCAACAATCATACTAGAATCCAAAGCTATCATTTTCATTTGTGACTACAAATTTCCTCATAAACAATCAGCACCAACAATTTAGAAGTCCAGGATTCATGAGGAAAAAAACTTTGGAAATTTACTCTTTAAAGTTGTAACAGAAAGCAACTGACAATACACAACACTATGTCGCATTCAACAGCTCTCACAAGCCACATTGTCCTAATCTGACAAGAAAGAATAACAGATAGCATCTCTACCAGGCTTTCGACCTATGCAACTAGAAATGTGCTTCTCAGAAACGGAGAAAGAGGTTGTCAGAAATGGGAATCGAACAACCTCAATTAGACAGATGTCTACCATGCAATGCAAAATTAGACACAAAATACTGAAATTACCTCAAACTATGGCTTGAATCCTTAACTTCTCGGTTTCCCCAAGCTTAAAGATCTGAACTTCAGCTTTCACCCAAGCTTTGAAGCCCTAATTTCTCATTCCTTGCCACCAAGCCAATGCAACAGCCGAATTAGGGATTTTCATGGTGCGAGCTCAACAAAGTTACCTAAATGGGTTCGAGTTCATGGATAGGTTTATCCAAATTGGTGGTGCGAGCTTGAAACAGAGAGAGAGGGCAAAGGGAGGGGACAACGAGAGAGGGAGAAGATGTCTGAAATAAAGGCGATACTAATGACGCCAAAGTAAATTAGTCAAGCCTCTTGAATTTTTCAATTTGCCGCGCTAATTTTTGTGTGTTTAGGCAAAATTTTGTTAAAGCTACATAACAATTAAAAATGTTATTACAGCTATATACAATATAATATACCAACTACAAAAATAACAACTTAAAATTTTGTTAAAGCTATATAACAAGTAAAAATTTTGTTAAAGCTATACACAATATAGTGTAACAACTAAAAATATCTTAAATTAAAAATTTTGTGAAGCTAACAAAAAACATGAATTTAATCAAAATGTTTTCAGTACCCAATTTATTTTATGCTACTAGCAATTATGTACGGCTTGTAGTCTAACAAGCCGTTAGAAGGATCGAATTAGTTTATGGAACATAAAAATGAACTTGTGAATACATGAACTTTCCATTGATAAATGTTAGGATTAGAATTGATTGAACATATATATATTCAATATTTTCAATTCCAAAGCAATTGCCGTTCAACTTTGTGTTTATTATAAGCTATTAAACACTTAGAAGATCTTAAATTTGAACATTTCACTGCAATTGCCGTGTAACTTTGCGTTAATTAGAAGCAATTAAACACTTAGAATATTCAATGTTTTCAATTCCAAAGCAATTGCCGTTCAACTTTGTGTTAATTACAAGTAATTAAACTAGAATTCGGGTTGTCCGAATTCATATATTTCGAATTTGGTTCGAATTCGGTAATGGAGTTTATAAATTTTATATAATATTATATAATATTATAAATTTTATATTATATAATAAATTTTATATTAAACACTTAGAATATTCATTGTTTTCAATTCCAAAGCAATTGCTGTGTAACTTTGCGTTAATTAGAAGCAATTAAACACTTAGAATATTCAATGTTTTCAATTCCAAAGCAATTGCCGTTCAACTTTGTGTTAATTAGAAGCTATTAAACACTTACAAGATCTTAAATTTGAACTTTCCACTAATAAACGTTAAATTAGTGGAAAGTTTGATGGTCAATCCAAAATTTTGACAAAACCGATTAAACTCTCCCAAAGATCAGTTATGGAGTGGACATATATGCAATAACAATCCAAGTTCGGAATGATCGGTTCGGTCGATTCGACCGGTTCGATTGTGTCTCCAGTCTTGTTCAATGGTTAATCCAAAAATTCAATTAAACCGAACAACCTTCAATCAAAGATTAGTTATGGAGTATATATACAGAATATGCAATAACAACGTTTGATCAGTATGATCGGTTTGATCTATTCGATCGTGCTTGATCGGTTCGATCGTGTCTCCAGTCACTTTAATGGTTAATCCAAAATTTCGACTAAACCGATTAAATTCGATCAAACATCAGTTCGACCGGAAATTTAGAGAATTTAACTTTTTGAATTGTTATTTATTTAAAAAATAATTTTTCCATTGTATTAAAAAATTATTTAAGAAATTTATCGATTAAAGTTTCAAATTATTTCTATTGATCAAAAATTAGAGAGGGGTGATTGGAAATAAAAAATTGGCCATAATACAATGATTCACTACATTAATATTACAGCCTAAACTAGGCTTGCTCAATCTAAAAAAATTGGGCCTGAGCTTCATGTTTACCTGTCTCTTAATAGCTCAAACTTGGCAATTTAGATTTTTTATTGGTACAAAAAACCGTCAAATAATTTTAGCTTCAGTCACCGCAATGGATCAAAATAGATCCTAGGACCATAAATCGCTTATGGAGTACTTAAGGCTGTTAATAGGATTGGGGCAGCCCAAACTAGGCATGCTCACTCTAAAAAAATTAGGCCTGAGCATGTTTAACTTTGATAGGCAGAGCTCGAGTGTAAATATAATACTACATGAATTAAATTTAAATTGAGTTTGGACTTTATTAGGCTCTGCTCAATTAAATTCAACTTTGATAGGCCTAAGTTTGACTCAAAAAATTAAACACATACACACACACAAAAATTTATAATTTATAATTATATTATATAAATATAAAACATAAATATTTACAATATATTATTTATAATTACATATTTTTATTATGAGTTTGGGCCCAACCTAAGAGAAGCTTGAAACGCTAATGTAGTTTTTGAGATGAACATGAACCTCATAATATAAACTCAAAATCTGGAAGGCTGAAAGCTCTATTTCTTTGTGAACTGAGTTTAGATTAGATTTGAGCGCAAAAAATTGGCCATAATACAATGATTCACTACATTAATATTACAGCTTACAATTAATGGAATTACTTATAAAATAATGACCAGTATTTATCCAACCCATTGGGCTCTTAAAATTAGTAATGGGTTGTTTTATGTTTGGTCTGAATTGATTTGCAAAAATTGCATTATATCTTACACTCAAAAGTTTAAAAAACAAAACAAAGAAATGATTATTGTAATTATCAAAAATAATAATAACAATTTTGTTAAAACATTTAACGAATCATAATCAAACTTGAAAGTGAATTTGATGGATAGCAATTTCCCATAACACAAAGGCATTTAGAGATTGCACAGAACATTTCAATTGAGACCATGTATGGTGTACGGGCAGGTGCTTGAATAAACACCATGATCTGCAATTCCGCAAATTTGAAACCATATTTGTCCCTTCAAATTTAGTTTGATGTATACAATAATCAAACGAACCAAAACTCACAACCTTCAAGTAATTTTAGACCAACGAAATGTAGACAAGTAATTGCAGCCAGTAGTAGAGCCTTAGCAATTGAAACATATAACAAATAATTCTGGGCCAACAAGCTTAGCAACTATAAAAGATACTAAATCAGATTATATTGGGACAAATCAACTTCAATCCCAAGTCCATCCTCACGAACCCAACTAATTTCCTCATTTTCATTCTCAACAACAGGATTGCCAACATCACTTTGCAAATATGTCTCAACATCCATGGTTGTGCCCATGTTATATCCACCTCTTGCAGTGGTAGAGATAACAACTTGCCAATCCTTATCAGTTGGATCTTCCACATAAAAAACCTGTGATGCTTGTGAAGCGAGTATAAATGGCTCAACATGAGGCCTCACATTTGCAAAATTGACTACAGTAAACCCATCAGCATCTTGTTTCATTCTCGAACCATTTGATATCCAATCACATTTGAATAACACCACCCGATGACCTCCATAAATTAATTCAACAACATTTTTCAAGACGCCGAAGTAGACTAGTTCACTCAAAACTGGATTTTGATCCCTTATACTTGCAAAACTGGATGTTGTTGCATTGACTGTAACACCACTATTCTGCGTTTTTCTTTTCTTCTCAACTTCATTGGTGTGAAACCGAAATCCATTAACAACATACTTGTCATGTTGGATTCCAACAACATCTGGACCTTTAGCAAGGAACCTCAAGTCTCTCAACACCGAAACATTTTGAGGAAGTTCTAACTTGTCAATCTGTAAAAAAAAAAAAAGATGATAAAACTATATTTGAAGTCCTACAATTCAAATTGTACTTAATATTCAGAATTTTACGTACATGTTCAGCAAACCAACAAGCAAAATTTTCGCTGTGCAAGCGCTCTTTTAGATGCTGTGGAACTTGAGGATGCCATTCTTCTATCAATCTACGATGCTGCCTAGAAGTACATGAGTCAAAATTGTAATCATACATTGAATTCTACAATAAAATTTTAATGCATCAAGTTGTAGTTGAACTTACTCTATGTAAGGTGTGACAGCATCACAGTTAAATAAAATATACTGATGTGCTTTACTCAAGATATGAGCATCAAAAACTGTTGCCTTGCCCCTCCCCAAAGGATGTCCTGATTTAGAGAATATATCTAAACCCTCTTCAATTTCCTTATGTACTTCTTCATTTCTGCTTGGACGATTGAATTTTGTCTCAACATAGTCCGCAAGATACAACAAGCAAAAGTTTATGCATTCTTCTGCCAAGTAGCCTTGAGCAATCGAACCTTCAGGCCTACTTTTATTTCGAACATAAGATTTTAATGTTCCTAGGTACCTAAAGTATCATCATTCCAAACTCTCTGTTTAGTTCCACAAATCAAAGAAAGAAAAAAAGTAATAAACATTTAAGGCATAATTAGAATTACAAGCAGTACCTCTCTACAGGATACATCCAACGATAATACACCAGGCCACCTAATTTCACTTCAGTTGCCAAATGAATAGTTAAATGCACCATGACATCGAAGAATGTTGGTGGAAAGCATTTCTCAAGATCGCAGAGTATAACGGCAATTTCACTTTCCAAACGAACCACATCTTGAGGACAAATAACTTTAGAACAAAGCTGCCTGAAGTATCTACTCAATCAAATCAAAGGATAGCGCACTGATTTTGGCAAAGTCTTTCTCAAAGCTATAGGCATCAATTGCTGCATTAGAATATGATTATCATGACTTTTAAGCCCCGAAATTCTTGGTGGCTTTACTCGAACGCATCTTGAGATGTTAGCTGCATAACCATCTGGAACTTTCACTTTTTTTAGCACATTGCAAAACATAGTTTTCTGTTTTTTATCCATTGCAAAGGAAGATGGAGGTAAGTAAACCTTTCCAGGTTCTGTCTCAATGGGATGCAGCTCTTTTCTTATTCCCATTTCTCTCAAATCACGGCGGGAATTATAATGGTCCTTTGCTTTATCCTCAATATCCAGCAATGTCCCCCAAATATTTTCACAAACATTCTTCTCAATGTGCATGAAGTCAAGATTGTGTCTTAAGACATTATCTTTCCAATATGGCAAGTCAAAGAAAATACTCCTCTTTTTCCAATTGAAAGGCAGCTTCGGATTACCTTTCACAAGTTTTCCAAATTTAATTTGCAAGTCTCCCAATTCACTCACAATCATATCCCCGGTTTGCAATGGTGGTCGCTTTCCATGTTCTTCGGTGCCATCAAAGAATTGGGCTTGCTTTCTAAATTTATGCTTACTATCTAAGAATCTCCGATGACCATATAGCAATATTTGAAACTATGAGTCAACCGTCGTGCATGAGTGAACTTGTGACAAACAGGACAAGCATATTCACCTTTAGTGCTCCAGCCAGATAACATTGCATATCCAGGGAAATCACTAATGGTCCACAACAGAGCTGCATGCAATTGAAAATTTTCTTTTTGGGATGCATCATAAGTTTGAATGCCAAAATCCCACAATTCGGTCAATTCTTTAACTAGAGGCTGTAGATAAACATCAATATTATTCCCAGGAGAGGATGGTCCGGGTATTAACAAGGACAACATGAAGTACGGTTGCTTCATACACATCCACGGAGGTAAGTTATATGGTATTAAAACTACAGGCCAAGTACTGTGTGTAGAACTCATGTTGTTGAATGGATTAAACCCGTCAGATGCCAACCCCAATCTAACATTTCGACAATCCTTAGCAAATTCTGGATGTAGATGGTCAAAAGTTTGCCAAGCTGGAGAATCAGCTGGATGTCTCATACAACCATCTTTTGTACGTTTTTCCTCATGCCATCTCATTTGAGATGCAATTTTAGAAGACATAAATAGTCTTTGTAATCTAGATTTTAAAGGAAAATGCCACAATACTTTTTGAGGGATTTTTCTTTTTTCACTAGTTGGATCATTTTCTGAAGCAACCCACCTAAGCTCGTTACATGTTTCGCATGAAGTTCTTTTTTCAGCACTACCCCAATAAAGAGAACAATCATTAGGACATGCATCGATCTTTTCATAACCCAGCCCCAATGTATTCATCAATTTCTCAGCCTCATAGTAAGAAGAAGGCAAATTAGTCATGGCCTCCGAAAATGCTTCTCTCAACAACTCAACAAGCATATTAAAAATCTTGTTACTCATCTTACCAAGGCATTTTAGGTGAAGCAAACGAATAATGAAAGACAACTTCGAGAAATTTTTGCAACCACTGTACAAATCCTGTTGAGAATCATCAATCAATTTGTAAAATTTTTCAGCCTCTGAAACAGGAAAGTCCCCTTCTCTATTCAATTCATTTGTTCCATGTGGTATCCCAAATACATCATGGACCAAGTCTTGCATGTCATTAGTCCCATTTGAAACCCCAATTGATGTATTTTCAGAATTAGATGTGGCTTCATAGTAGTTTGAAAGTTCTCCATGTGCTATCCAATTATTATAACCCTTGATAAAGCCTACCACTTTCAAATGATCATATGCTTCCATTTTAGTCACACAAACACCCATGCTGCAATCTTTGCAAGGACACAAAATCAGTCCGTCACAACTTGATCTAGAAAATGCAAAGTTTAGAAACATTTGAAGTCCTGCCTCATACTTTTCACTTGTTCTTGGAAAATCCATCCAACTTTTATCCATACTTTTAATATAAATAAATGTCCTCCAACAAGCTTCCAAGAGCATGAAAACAACAACTACACATTAGTACTTAGAAAAGGCATAGGTTTATGACACGGTTAGACCGCCAGCAGATATTTATGAAGAAAAAGCATTCACCACAGAGAGACAGTGAAATGTGAAAGAAAGAAGAGAATCTATCTAGCTTTTTATTTTATACTCATAATCTTTTTTTGGTCCAAGGATTCTTTTAAGTTGCTATGACTATTCAGCTAATTGATCTAGAAACAGGACTAAATTGAGAAAAAAAAAACCCGTAAGGGTGCTATGTCATCCTGAACTGGGAGGGGTGGAAGTTCGAGTCAATCACACCTACATAATCAAATGGTACACCATTCGATCTCACCCATCTCAATAACGACATAATATTTGTTTGTCTATTCAATAATCTTGCTCAACAACAATCTGAACCTATCTGTCACGGATGCATAACCAGCACATGACCAATGTGCAGTTCAACAAAAAGTCCATTAATTAAGTCCTTAAATATTAATTTTCATCAACCTATTTCTTAAACTTTTGCACTTGTCTTGCAAAAAGGTCATTCCAGTCACCCCATTGCTATTTTGATCTTCATCAAAGAGCTTCCAAGTCGATTTCTATTCATAGCCTAAACAGAGCTTCAATTACAACTAAGTTTCATAGATTAACATTAAAAGAGATTCACAGAAAAAAATGAAAAATAGGGGGGAATTGACATTTTATCGAACAAGTTATGGGCAACAGTTTCATTGTGTTTACCACTTCAATTTTGGAACAAGATATGCGCACCTGAAGTATCTTCCCGCTTTCCCAATGTAGAGCTCCGTTCTTCAGCTTTTACTCCCTGCCTGCCCTTCCAGATGTCTTAGCCGAGGGATTTAAAGTTGAGGTTAGAAAAGATGAAGATGGTTGTTTGCGGAGATAGCTTCGATTGCTACTAACATTCTGGACTGGCCGAGATAGCTTGTATGCTGAGAGGTGAGAGAGATGAGAAGAAGAAAATTTTCACCAAGTCCTTTTGCCGGCAAAATGAAACTTCACAGTACTTCAGCAAGTGTTTTGGAGCCAAAATAAAATGATGTCGTTTTCTGTGTTTTTTTTATTTTTTTTTTTGTTCATCTCACATTTTCCAGAGTGTCATCATAGGTTACCTAAATGCACATTATTATTTGTATATCATGATAAAATAAAAAAATTATAGTACATATTATTGAGTTTATTAATAAGTGTCATGATATGTTCACTATAATGACACAAACCAACAAGTGTCCTTATAGGCATGTCAGGAAAGGTCATTTTTGTTGTAGTGTGTCTCATCTAGATACATTCCAATTGAGTTTTTTGTGCACCAATGGTAAATTCAAAACTATCAAATTCATCAACTTCCTATGATCATGACATTGAAAGAGAGATATAACAGACATGAAAATGAGAACATAACATTTTTAAAACTAGATGGGAGTATATAAACTAATAAATCAATAATACTAAAAAATATTATCATCACACCTTGAAAACATTCACTAATTTTTTTCTTGTGCTTCTGCTACATCAAAGAATATCTCATTCATCTCATTGCTACCCCAATGATGGGAAGATGATGGCTGAAATGTCTTACAAGCTCTAACATATTCATTGAAAAGACTAAAAAGTGTATCCTTGACCATATAACTTTTGATAGCTAAACTCAGGAAGCTGAAATTTGTATCTAGGATCAAATCTCACAATATTGAACTCAGACCAATATTTGTTGAATTTCACAACCATCTATTCAGCAATTTTCTTCATAAAACCATCAGAACTGCTACAGTCCTCAAACAACTTTAATTGAATCAGAAAAACTTGAGGAAAGTATAAGTTAGCAGTTGGGTACTCAGATCTTGAGAAGGCAATGGTTGCATCATAAAAAATTTCTAAAAAACTGCAAATCTTTTCAACTCTTTCCCACTGTTCTAAAGATGGACAACATCGAAAATTGGAATCGCTTAATTGCAAGTGACAAAAGGCAAGATAATAATAAAGACCACTTGAGAATATCTTATGAGTGGAACTCCAATGTAGTTGGACATTCTGAACTGAGTCTTTTTTAGAATCAAGGGATGTTTGTACTACACATTTAGGAGACTTTACTTTTCTCACTTGAGAGCTATTCACATATTTTACACATTCCATTATCCTATCTACTGGGACATCAATTTCTTTCAAACCATCTTGCACAATCAGATTTAGACTATGAACACAACACCTCACATGAAATAAAATGCCATCATGCATCAAAGCACCTTTCAACCTAAACTGATTCTTAAGTATTTGTACACAAGAATCATTTGCAAAAGCATTATCCAAAGTGATGGTGAACAATTTCTTTTCAATGCCTCAATCACTAACCAAACTATAAATTTTTTCTACTAGAGCAACTCCACTATGAGGAGAAAGCTCGTAAGAAAAAATCAGATTTTTTTGGTTTGCAGCACCCAATTATTATCAACAAAGTGTGCTATCAAACTCAAGTACCCATCAATAACTGGAGCTTCATGCATTAGAAATCAAAGAAATTCAACTAGGACATAACTATAATTTAGCCCCAAGCCTATCAATTTCTTTAGCATGAAATTTTTTTATATCTGCCTTTGCAATGTTCCTAGTAACATGTTTAACTTGTGGTTCCAAATATGAACAAACATTTCTAATTCCCTCATATTTAACAAATGAAAATGGCAACTCGTATCTGATGATTGCATGCATCATTAAATCTTTAAATTTCTCCTGACTAAACTGGAATTGCTTGTGGCCAAAGCTCCTTGATCAGGAGAAAGAAGATATTGACCAATATCTTTAGTTGTCATTTTCTGACATTTTTTTATTTGTCGAAGAAGGTTACTTGTCCCATTTTTACTCTCTGCAGAATAGATGTGCTTACATTTTTTGCATTTGCACTTCAATTCCTCAGTCGGTTTTGGAGCCAAGATGGTAAAGTAATCCCAAACTTCAGAAGTTAGCTTCCTCTTTTTTGTTCCCTTTGAAAGCAGGGTCAGGACATTGAGATTGATTCATTTCCATTGTCTCTTCAATGCTATTGTCACTACCACTATCATCATCAACCTCAATTGGATTTGCATTTGGATTACTTTCATTCATCTGTTAACCAATAAATAGACATACATGTCATTGTCAATTCAAGTTAAATTTTCTCTTAATACAAACAAAAATTTTGAAAGATGGTGCATTCACAAATAATTTGACAGCTTAATAGCCTATGAGTAATGCTTGCAACCACAATAATCAGACTACTCACTTTGGGTTGTTAGACAACCACTAAACAATGAGATAATGGCATCATTTGATTCTCTAAGTAACTATTGACTTCAGTAGCAGATCCATCTTTACAAATCTTAATCAAACAAGGCTGTGTATAGCCCAACAAATTAAGAAGGTAAATATTGAATCACATTGTATGTTTATAAACAATCATGAATTATGGGACATAGTCCGGAGTCTTTTGTTATTTATGATTCCAAAAAACCTCTTCAAAATCTCTAGCAAAAGATCAAAACAAGACAAATTTTCAGTCCAATTTTATGTGATTTTCAAAACAATGCATGAGGTGAAGGAAATCAACAATGTTTAGCTTAAGCCATTACAATATAAATATGCCTGCTATGACTTCATCGACTCCTACATCACTGAAAAGAAAAAAAAAAAAGAAAGATGAAAAGCACATAAATATTTAAGCTTCTTCGATAATCGATCTGAAATCCGAATTCTTCTGGAGTCCATCAATGTTTGACACTTAAGAGAGAGTAGAAGGGCCCATCGCCAGTCGTTTAGACTTCAAAGAGAAGCCACACAACACAAGTTTAGAAATCAGAAGGCAAAAGTTAAGCTCGGAGAAGGATTAGAATAGTCAGCCTTGCTCAGGGGTTTCGACGTTCTGCCTTGCCGACCGGCTCTGCTAGTGAGCAGTGAGAGGTGAAGTGCGGAAGACAAAGAGTAAAGTTGTGAAAAATGAAAAGTGAAAACGATCGAATTGAGGTTAATGGTATAAGGATATTTCAGGATTTGTTCAAGAAAAATAGAAAATAGTTAATAAGTTAGATAAAATATTTTATATTTATTAAATTATTTTTAATTCATAAATGGATTAACCAAATTATCCCGTGATTGACCTTGACTCAACCTGATTTTTTCGAGTCTAACGGATCTGACCCAATTTCGATTCGAATCTACAAGATTCAATCTAAACCCCATTAATTTCGTATTAGGTTTATATTGTGTAAGAAATTGCCACTCCTACTTCACATGCTACGACATTCATGGGATCCCTTCGAAGAACTTCTTTCTTAAACATCATTCTGTCCTGATCATATGTGCTAAAGTTTTCTTAAACATGTCAAACAAAGAAGAGAAAAGATGCAGCGCTTTTTGGAAGCGGGTGATGAAAAATGGGGCTTTCTATGTCCCACTAATGACTCCATGGACAAAAAAATAGGATTTATTTTCATGATCAACGTCAGAACATCGTCCGTCGCACTGCTGTCTTCTGTTGTCTCGTCGGGAACATGTCTTAGCCTACACAAGCAATTAACTATAATTGTTTCGCTTCTGTCAATCTTCAGATCCTCCATAGGATGGTTTCCCATTTCTTTGCTATGGCCTCAAATGGAACATTGAATTTCTTGCAGTAATACACCATTGAAAGAAGTCAAAAGGTGGCGAGTACAGGAAATGGCTACGGATCCCAAAGAAATTGGAGACACTGAAACCAACAGATATGCTTAACAAACCATAGTTTTTTTTTTCCTTAGATTACCGTGTACAGAATACCCTGTCTTTCTTTCTAGAAAGTGAATAGGCTTACAGCCACCTGGTTTCCAATTTCGAAGAGGCCCGCCTGGTAGGGTAGTCCTTTTTACCTCTTATTCAGGATGTGGAACCTCTTCCGTTGTACTTTTTTATCCAGTCTATCTAATTGTGTAAATCTTACAGTATTTGGTGAACTCATACGACTAATCCCGGAATGTATCATAGTTGTATGAATTTATGCAAAAGTTTTACGAATTACAATAATTGGACAGAATTGGACAAAATTAACTGGACAGGCCTCTATTCTCTTTGATTTGTTAATTACAAAAGGCTAAATTCTATTTTAGACACTTAAACTATAAACACACTCTCATTTCAGTCCTTAAATTTTAATATTGGACACTTTTCCCCCTAAGATATGAAATCCATCCTACTTTAGTACTTTCATTTTGGACATTTTATCCTATAAAGCAAAAAATCTATCCCACAAAATTGTCAAAACTAACTAAGCAATAGGCAAGTGACTAAAAGTTTAAGGATTAAAGTGAAATAGATTTCATACTTTAGGGATTAAAGTGTCCAAAATTGAAGTTTAAGAACTAAAGTGGATAGATTTCATATTTTAGGAGATAAAATGTTTAAAGTTAAAGTTTAAGGATGGCAATGGGAGCTCATTTATAGTTGAAAGGTCTAAAGTAAAATGTACTCATTACAAACTTCAAAAAGCTTGAAATAAACAGGCCAGATTAGACCAAGTTAATGTGGTTCAATCGTAACTATCAAGATTACTTGTGCATCTGGAGGTCAGAACCCGAATCCCAAATCATCTTTCACCTCCATTTAAGAAGGATTCAAGATGGTTGGAAAAAATATTCAAATCCTTGAAAATGTTTTGATAGCTCATGGATTTTAGTCTAACATTAATTCCTTAATAGTAAATAGCTTGATGCACGAACAAACTATCAGCTTTTCTGGATTTTTGAAAAAAAATTAAATGTTTTTGAGGATGGCAAAAAGTTTTTTTTTTTTTTTTTTTTTGTTCTTTCTACTTCTACGATTAAAAAGAAAATGATGAGGGGAGTAGTACTCCTTATTTCCTTCGTGCCATTATGTTCATTAGTTATTTTTAGAGATTTGGTCTACAAACCGTTCCACCAGTCCATATAATATTTCATTTCAATAATTAATAAAATCTGGGCTAGTATCCATCCCTTTATGGGATTTGCCGAATAGAAAAAATGAGTTTCTCTGAAAAACACATGTAAACTGATTTTCTAGAAGAGGGAAAACAAAATTTATTTTTGAACTTAAAATAGGCAAATATGGATATACAAAAAAAAATGTTTTATCTTCTAGCATACTTATTTTAGTTAAGGATAGCAACCCAATCGCATTCAAAAACATATTTATATGAGTAAATTACATGAATTCCACAAGATACAACCCAAGATCTTTTGCTGCTCCAGACTGCATTGAGTAATTTTGTAATTGTCAAAGCAATAGATATCACGCAGCTCATGTCTAGGTGTATCTAATTTGAAACATTGATTTTGCGACAAAATTTGTTGTATTTTTCGTACATTACTATCTAGAGCAAATTATCCCAATAGCTATTAAACTTTTCAACTAGTTGAGTTTTAGCTATTCAACTATTAATAGTATGTTTTTACTTACTAAACTATTAAAAGTGTAAATTTTGGATCATTCCATCTGATTTTACCGTTAACACTACCAAATTTAACCATTAATAGTATATCTCATAAATTATGTAGACCCTTATATCTAGCAGAGTTAACGGTGAAATCAGACAAATTGGCTCAAAATTTACACTTTTGATAGTTTAATGGGTAAAAACATGCTACTAATAATTGAGTGGCCAAATCTTGACTATTGAAAAAGTTTAGTGACTATCCCGATAATTTCCTCTACGTCTATATTTGTTGTGCTGGCATGTACATTTATTATATTAGTACGTATTATGGCGACTGATGCACATGTGACAATTGAGCTTACTGGATTTTATGTTTTGGTTACAGTAAGGCATCAATCTTCCTGAATTTGTTACTGTCAAAGTTGAAGCTTGTTCTAAGGATTGTCCTATACAAGGACTGGATGATTGAAGTACGTTTAGCCTTCTAAGAAAAGAGTACTAAGATTTAAGTTTCTTGAATTAAAAAAGCAAGCAATGATAAACTCAAAATCTTGAAGTTAAAAAGTCAGATTTACAAACATGAACAATTCTCACGTCACAGAAGAAAATCTAAAATTTGAAGAGAATTCAATGAACAAACTCATGTCTGCTGCTCTGACTAGAGAGGCAAGCAATGACAAACTCAAAATGTTGAAGGTAAAAAGTCAAATTTACAATAATGAACAATTCTCACGTCAGTGAAGAAAATCTCTGTATGAAGAGAATTCAATGAACAAACTCATATCTGCTCCTCTGACGGAAGAGTCTTTGACTTGAAATCCCAGCCGTCAAGGTTTCTGAGCTGTGAAATTTGTCCTTTTGTTCTTTAATGGATGAATTCATACAAAACAACAGCAAATCTGAGCCCGACAGTTCCAAATTGACTTTGGCGCATGTGTTTATGTTTTCTAATGAGAACACTGTAGAACAACAGAGACACCAATCCGCCTGTCTGCAATTCATGAAACGACGATTATGATCAATTGACAAATCAGTTTGCAGCAAACTATTAACAGATGCATCAACAAAAGCTCATCTGTTAGTAGTTTCTGTTTTTGTTTCATATGAACTGAGTGTCCTGGCAGTGTCATGATTAGACAGAATGGCCCTACGTTTAGATGACTAAAGCCACAGAAAACCACTAACAACACTAGCACTTCATGAATCTAGAAGACTAGGAAATACCTAGCTAGTATATATCAAATGGGAAATGGGGCAGGGACGGTCATCAGTAAGACCGTCCCTGAACGGTTAATGGCCATGATCTGGCCTCAAAAATTTGTGCGGCTGAAATTACAAGTTATAACTCGATTTTCACGCCATGTGTGAGTTTCACAAAAATTTGCTCTAAAATTACGCGATTTGCAAAAAAAGTTACGCGATGTACAAAGAAAGTTACACGCAGTTGAAAATGGCTAAAACCGTCCGAGACAGTTGCACCTGCAACCGTCCGTGCCCCTTGTCCATATGATATGATATCATTCCAAGTCCTCCGATCATCACTCAAGTGTCTTTCCCGAGAAGGCAGCGAGTTCCCAGCCTGATTACAGAATCCTCTCTGTTAACTTAATACCTTGAAGACGGTTTGTGAAACAGGAATGTAAGGGGCAAAGAGAGAGAGAGAGAGAGCAATGGAAATACTAGCAAGAAAAAGTAAGTCAAATCAATCTTCAGAAGTGCTTATATTTGTTCCGGTTCTTTAAAAACATTAGCAAGAAATGTTTATTTGAGCAGCAGCAAAGTACTTGCTCTCAATGCTTAGGCGTTCTGGTGTGCTAGTCTGAATTTCAAGAAAACATCTACAGGCTGGAGGCAAACAGCAGGAAGTAATCATTCACAGCTTCAACAAAATTGCAAGAGGAAAGGTCAGCTTATTGAAAAAAAAAATGGACGCAATTAACAAGGCTTCATCCTGAAATGGCACACAGCGATACTGCCATCCAGCCCTAAACCTGCATGGACTTAATAAACTTTATCAGACTAAAATTGGAAAACCATAATCTAGTCCCCATTAAAATAAATTTGTAATTTAAAACTCCACAATGTAAAGGAAACACCGTGGTAATTACAGGTGCAAGTTGAAAACATTAGCTGTAAGCCAGTTGAATTCAGATGGCTGCCTTTCTTCCAAACATCTTTCATATGATGATGGATATTGCAACAATGGCTATATGGAGAAAATACATTGTTCATGATGTGATATTGACACAAGAGTATAAGAATTTCTAATGTGATATTCACACAGACTATTAGTCCTGGATTTCACCTTGATTTATTCACAGGTTAATACCAATTTTCTGTGGCACTGAATAAATTTGAACAGTAAAACTTAGACATACCAATTCCTTGCATAATTTTATAGATTACATGTAGATTGCTAAGGAGGTATTTATTTATCAATTGCCAAACATTTTAACCAGCATTCATGCTTATGTGATAAACAGGAAGGATTCCTCATTACTCGTGAGCTGGCTTCCAATATGAGAGTGCATAGATAACTCGCCCCTTCCAGCCCTGCAGTATCCACTTGCCATCCTCATCCACCAGAAAATCCTTGTGATACTGCAGTTTCACCTTGGCCCTAACTTCTTTGACAATGTCCTTGTTCAATGGAATCTGCCTGAATCCAGCTCTTTCATTTCTCGCTTGCCATTGCTTGTATGTCTCTGGCCTCTCAATCCTCGCAGTACCTTCACATGCTATGACATTGATAGACTGCCTCCCAAGGACTTCTTTCTCAAACACCAACCTATCTTGATCTTGGCGTGGTAAGGTCTTATCAAACATATCAAACAGAGAGGAGAAATGATGTAGTGCCTCTCTAAACCGCGTGACAAAAAAGGGAGCATTATATGTTCCATTAAGGATTCCATGTACGAAAAGATCAGGATTTATTTTCTTGATCAAGTGGAGAACGGTGTCTCTTGCACTGCTTGTAACTGATGTCTCATCAGGAACATTCCTCAGCCTGTACAAACAAGTTGCTATGACTGTTTCACTTCTGTCAATCTTCAGTTCTTCCAGGCTAATGGTTTCCCATTTCCTTGCAATAGCATGATATTCAAACGGAACATTGAATTTCTTGCAATAATGGGCAAGCCTACGTCCAGTTTCCTCAACTCTTTCTGCTGGCCGAAGGCCCGGTTGGGGAAGATCTATACCTGTAATGCTAAGCTTTGGGGGCCCTCCGGGCCTCTTCGATAAAGCCTGGATAAAGCAGGGCCAGTGAAATCCATACAGAATACCAAAATCAATTATGTGAATTTGGCTTGCTTCTGTAGTCAGTTTTAAAATTGACTTCCCAGTAAGAATGTTTGACATTTTCCGGAAGGGGGATGCCAAGATATATGCCTGATAGGCTTTCAATGTATCTGCTGCTGACACTCTCGTAGAAAAGGCTGTATACATAGTTGTTCCCATACCAGAAACGCGTGCCTCAAGGGCATCAGCAAAGTAATGAGCCAGCCTTTCATTACCATCACCATGAGGAGAAGAGTGTTGCCTAATCTGATTCAGCAATTGGTTGGCAGTTCGATTATCAAAGTCTGATATGGATTGTGCACATTGAGTAAGGAGGCTTCTCATATCAACCACTTCCCTTATAGTCAGTTTCTTCTCACTAGCACGAGGCCTCCCTCGTTTGGGCTCTTGGGTTAGGCCAATCTGCTGGTTATTCCATCTTCCTGGTTTTGCATCACAGTAAGACAAATCCCAAGAACCAGCGTTCGAGCTCGAGGAAAGCAGCACCTCATCGAAAATCTCAGTTGGCTCTTCAGCATAACTGGCAAATTGCTTTGTAGCCCTCCCTGCCTCTACATGCTCATCATCTTGTCTATAATGATTTCTTTTTCTCGCTGATCCATTTGTAAAGTTGTCCCTCTCTTTCTCCTTTTCGTCAGCCACCTTAATAATCTCCACTCCTAAAACAACAAGGGAGACAGTCATTTGTTTGTTGATTTTGCTCTTTTCTCTACTCGAACAGCTACACAATATCGTTCTTATTAATGCTACAGCAATCTAGAACAAGAATAAATACCTGCTTGTTAAAGAGTGACTAAACCACAACTAATTTTTTGAGTAAATACAAATAAAGAACCACAATAGAGCAAAGAAATGTGAACAAATTGGTAATTAAGTGAGCCTTGTGTTTGAAAAAGTAGAGATTTTTATGCAATCAGGTTGTTTCCAATTCCAGAAATACTAGAATAAATATCGCCAGAAAGCTCAATCACTAGAAGAAAGGGTTGGTTCATTTAAAGTTCCTTACCAGTGAGGGCATCATAGAAGGATTTCTCAGCAGCTTGTAAAGCCGAAAGCTCTTGATACATGCAAGGCCTCTGCTCCAAGTCTTCCCCCATCAGCATTTGATTCAGGTACTGGAGTACAGCACCAAAGGTGTCCCCCGGCAGTGAAGAATCCCCGTCATGCTCACCTGGAAGTGCATCAACAGGGTAATTTGACAGATTTAGAGGGCCAGACGATGTAATTGAAGGGAAATCACACTCGAATCCCGCCATGACTTCTTACAACCTCGCAAGAATTGTCAGATGTATAAATGTAAACTAGAATAGACAATTCTTGTTTTAACAGCTTCTGGAAAGTCAAAAAGATGATCCTTGAAAGGGCTAAATATTAAATAAGAGAAGCTTTTCAGTTCGCTGCTGTTCGGAAATGATCAAACATTTGAGTTAATTTATCTGGAAGGCTTGAAACAGTAAAATGTTGCAGCACAAGAAAGATGCAAAAATGGGGGGTCTGAAGTCTCAGCTAAATATAGATATAGAGTGATGGATGGAGCATCGCCGCCTGGGTGCTGCCATCGCCGAGTTTCCCTTCTGGTTCCCCTACAAACTATCCAGATTCTTTTGATAAAAACATAGAGGTCAGAAAAGGCGGCCACTTGTTGGCGTGACTTCTCAAGATTAGTTTACACTTAAAAATTCGAATCAAACTAGTTTTAACTACACATTACAATGTACAGTCTTTAGAGCAATGGCGGAATCCGAACCTACAGGCAGTGGTGACAATGTTATCGATCTAAAATGATATAACTATTATGTGAAGAAAAATTTAATTAAAGATTATGTTTTAATTATCAATTTTTTGTGTTATGAAATGATTGAAGTTATTTCTTATTCAAGTAGAAGTTGATTTTGTCTTTTAATAGCTTTAAAACATTTGTATTGTACGAGAGGTGTTCTAAAAATTGATTGTTCAAAGAAATAAAGCGTGGAGAATGAAGATTTCTCAAAATATAAGGGGTAATATAAACAAAAATATGTATTTTTAGAAAAATTAGGGGGGGGGGGGGAGAGGATACAATTATGATAAAAAAAAAAACATAAATATTTGTAATAATTCTAAGGCTATTTTTTAAATTTTGCAAAGTTGATGGGGTACAATTGCCCACTCTCAACATAATGTGTGGCTTTGCTGCCATTGATGTAGACATTAGCGCAATAAATATAAATACTAGCACAACATATTTAGACACTAATACAACAATAGGCAAAAACCGAACAATTTTTATAACTTTAAGAAAATTGGGCCCAAAATGTAATCCTAACCATCCAAATTTAAATTCTTTCATCTCATACAATAAATTGTTCTATGCAAGCATAGATGTGATTGCAAAGAACCCCAATACAAAAATGCCTAGCCCTTCTCATAGTATTTTTTTTTTCTCTTTTTTTTTTCCATTTTCCTTTGTTGGGGGTAATTGGCGTATTTGGCTTAATTCAGCTTTTTCAACATTCTATGCATGTTATCAAATATTTGTTTTGAAAATTATCTTCCGTAAGTTTAACACACAGAAGGAAAATGCAATAACCATTAAAAAAGTTAAAATAAGGTTGTTGTAATTTAATAAGAGCTAACGATTTTCCGTCCATTCAAAAGATATGTATTTAATTCATTAAATTATATGATTTTGGACAATAAATCTTCCTTGATTATCAATATTTAGAACAAAAATGGGTCATAATTACAAATGACGATGAATGTTTAAAAAATCGGAAAGCTAGAGATAAAAGAAAAAACTATATACTTGCAAATGTAACAAGATCCTGCGCTTTTTTTCCGCTGAAAGAAATTTTGCATGATTGTTTTTTGATGCTCCAAAGTCCTCCTACACAAAATAGAAGTCGCGGTTGGCAAATGCACGTTTCCTCCTGCCTTCGTTGCCTAGTTCCGTAGTTTATTCCACAATGCAGATTCCAAGTCAAAGAAGAACAAAAATTTGATGAAGATATGAATAAAAGAAGGACAAAAGACCTAAATCACCTTCACACTTTCACGCTTTTACACTTTTAACCTTTTAAGTAACAGATATATCTTTTTGGGATAATTTCAGAAACCTCCCCTGAGGTTTCTGACAGTTTCACTCCCCTCCCCTGTGGTTTCTGAAATTCCACAAATCTCCCCTAAAACTTGATAGGCAATGCCAAAATAGACCCAATTTAAAAATACAAAGAATAAAAAATTAGTATCTGGAGAGAGAAACAAGTGTATACCACAAATGCCCTCATTATCTTGGGTTAGAGAGCTAATCTGATGTGAAGAATTGGGAGGGAATTTAAGAAGAATGAAACTTGGGGGTGTAAGTGAGACCAATCAACAGACAAGCACACAACGTCAGGGGAGGTTTTAGTAGAGGGTTCTTACTTCTGGTTATTAGATTAGTGGAGCAATGCTCTTTCCAAAGTGTTCATAGTGTACAAAACAAGATTTAGAGCAGTTCATTCATGTCGAAAGCTATGATGAACATTGAGTGTCAGGAATTAAAACAACTGAGCAGAAAATCTCTCTTGTTTTCTTTACTTCAGCCATTCAGCAATGCTGTCAATCCACTGGTCACTGAAGCCTTAAGAGTAGGAGAAACTGAATCACTTCCCAGAAATACATCAAAAAGAGCTAATATCACATTTGTTGACTCAGTAGTTGCATCAACACCAGAAGGCAACCCATCACTCGATACAGAAACCTACAGATTTTTTAAGAGAGTCAAGCTGATATGTTTACAAGAAAGAAAATAGCACAGTAGAAGCTTAAGACTAAGAAGAAAAGAGGAAACACATCTTTAGCAAAAAGCCATCAGCATATAAAGAAATGCAGGAAAATTGAATTTTACTACATGCAACTTACAAGCATTTTGGTAGGGTCCGGCCAAGTCAAGAAGATAATGGTACCCTTATTAAGAGGCCTTCCTTGAAACAGAGTACTAAATGTAGAAAGAGCAGAGGTATCAACTGGAGTAGGCGATTTAATTCTTGGAGAGATGGCTTCATCTAAGGCATCCCAAAACGTTTTACCATCCACATCTCTCACTAGAACAATTTGCAGAGATTTTTCCAAAGGAGCTGCAGTTTCCAATCAATATTAGCTTCTTAATTTACTTTTCCCTCTCCTCTCTTTCCTTGTTCAATCAGATTTGATAAATGCAAACAGTTTTATCCTAGTGAAATTGACTAATTCACATATAGCCCAGCAGCATACACCTTGACACCAATGATTGCAAAAACTTTCTCCCTGTATCCTGACATTATTGCAATAAATTTAATATTTGCAGAAGATAATTTTTTCAATCAGCAGCTACAATCCCAAATTGAATGGAATCATTTCAAAGTTCAAGCAGCAAGCTCCTTAATTTGCACTAAAAGGATGTTTGAGAAACTGACCAGTTCCAGTTAATGACATTGAGGTGGAGCAGCCTAGAATGCTTAATGACGTTCGGAACTTTACTTTTGTTGCAGGCTCCTCTGTATATTCTTTACTTTCAACTAAAGCATAACTCAATGGTAAAAGTGTCAGATTTCAGGCAGGATGATCCATTATGATGCTATGACCTATTTTCATCGTTTGTATTTGATTTATAGCCCATCTTCTGCAATAAGCAAACTTGCTGCTGCATTCTCTAATAAAGGATGTCTAATGTATTTTAGGGATCTACCTTAGCCACTCTTACTTTTCTTCCCATAAATTGGAGCACAATATCATGAACATCAGTGTTAACCATCCTACAATAGACAATCATAGCCTACTGAAGTTACAAATTAGTTATTGAAGTTACAGAAAATATTAGTTACAATATAAACCATCTTGCAACATTGGTTGCTGAAGTTACACAGAGAAAGAATGAGCTCTCAAAGTACTGAGGTTTGGCATCTAACTATATCAAACAACCCAAGTAAGACGAGAAATATAGAATCAAGCAAGCATAATCTGGTAGAGGCTTAGCAAACCAAGTCACATGACAAACCAGAAAATCATAAGCAAACATATATCAAGCTTATACAAACAACGCACAAATCATCATAAGCTGCCAAGGAATGTTGAAACAGTCTCCGAAATCTTAAACACTTACTGGTCGAGCTAAGAGACTCTTCAGCAAAGCTTAGAATCAACAAGTTTGTTTGCCAACCATTAAGCTCAGTTGCTCTATCTCAACAATGGCGGGAGTCCAGTAAGTTTCTTGCTTCTATATGCACAGATTTTTTTCAAGCTGTTATGTCAATCAGATCAAGATCATGGCGCCTAAGTTTGGCTCCATTTCACTACACTCCCTTTTCTATTTTGGTTGTTAGGACTCTAATTTATGGTTAATTACATTAATTGTGTTTATAACTAACTTAACTAATAGCTTTCAGATAATCAAGAAATATTAGCAAAATTGTAAGGGTCTTTAAGTCTTTTTGGCACCAATGATGTAAGAAATGGGACCTCACCATCTGACAAGGGAGGTTTGTGGAATTTCAGAAACCACAGGGGAGGGGAGTGACACTGTCAGAAACCTCAGGGGAGGTTTCTGAAATTATCCCTATCTTTTTGTCCTCTGAACTCTTAAAAACGCATAGTTATAGCTCTTCCAACAATTTGAGACATTACGGGTAATTGAAAGAGCATCATGTTCAAGGCACGAACGAAAATTACAAGCATTTTAGTTAGAACAGTGAAGGAAATAGCCCCATTTTAGAATTTTTCACTCAATACAAATTAGGCCCAACAATCATATATATATATATATATATATATACACCTTGAAGTGTTTAAGGTTAGCAAAATTTGATGGAATGTTTGTGAAATGGAGAGCAATTGCATTATTAGTATTTGAATTTGAATAGATGAACTTAGTCATTTTTTTGTCAATTTTCTTTTGAGTCGTAATACATTAATATTTAGTTAACATATGAGTCATTAATGCTAACTAAAATTACGACCAAGTATAGCATGCAATTTTGTTATCAATTTTATTTTTATTCATTTATACGTTGATATTTGGTTTTTATCACAACAAATTTTTTCCCTTTATTAATCAAAGTAATGCATTAACATTTGTATGAAAAAATATATATGTCTTTATTATATTTATATTTCAAATTTTATACTTATATATATATATATGTGTTTTAAAATTATATCTATAATTTGATTAGCAAACATAAGCAGAAAAATTGAAAAATGGTGGGAGTAAGATTGGATTAATGATGGTTAGCATTTTTACAGAAGTTTTTTGTGTTTCATAGGTGGACATCTATATTAGAATTCGATTTATAGCTTATCAGTAAATTTATTTTTCAAGGCAAAACAGACTAAATTGAAGTACATTAACATAAAGTATCGACAAATACAAGATAACAGAATTAAAACATACGGAGTTTGTAAGTCAAAGGAGTCTAAGTTGAAGTACATTAACACAAACGATCGATAAATAGATAAGCATTATATTGTTGGAAATTAATGTTATGCATAATCATTGTGAAGGTTCATTGAAGTCTGCGGGCCAACTGCGACTTGTTCAGCTTCATAGCTTGTGACAATGGTGAAAGCTGTTCCTTTGATTGCTTTTTCTCTTGGAGTCGCTTTCTTAACAAAACACATGAGTCTCTTTCCTTGGATTGCTTGTGTTATACGATGGAGTAAATTCATATCCTGCTTTAGTTACATAGAAACACGTTAAGAAGCAAAAAGATTTAATATGTAAGAAAGTGGATATTGTTCATCATTTGATGGCTGTAAAGGAATCCTATGTATAAACACTTGCTTGCCATCAAATTCACCAACTGCTATTTGTGCATGGATCACATTTTTGTGCAGTGTTTTGCATATTAGTCTAGTTCCATTGCATAATCCTTTTGTAGGATCAAGATTCCGTAATAAAATAATAGGCGAATTTGGTTTCAATATCAATCTGTGAGGAGGTAAACCACTGGGAGATAGAGTATTAAGCAAATCAATATACTCAGTTTGATAATTCAGATTGATTGTTTCATCAAAACTCATATATTCAACGCTATTTCCAGGGAATTTTTCAATCATTAAGTCATTAATTTCGTCAACAAAGTGATTTTTTTGTAGTTAGTATTGCTCTATTTAAAGATGATTCTGCATTTTGAGTCAGTTGATTCAAGTCTGGATATACAGCATCCATCAATGCCTGTAGTGCATCAGTCTCATTATTATATTTAATTAAAATTGAAGGAGAAATTTTAATAGAATCTTGAATTTCTGATTTTTCTAAACCTTCTCCTGCTTTCAAAAGAAACTGAGTGAATGATTGATCCAACCTAGCTCGCATGTTGTTAGTTAATTGCAATTTTTCTGGATGAGGCCACAAGGAAGAATTAATGAAATATGCATTTACTGTCCCAGATTTACTTCCATTGCATACAACTAAAATCTCTGCCTAAAACTACTACCTTTCCACCAAAAATTTCATCTGAACTCATTAAATCTCGCAGCAAATCGTCCAATGCCTCAATTGCTGCTCTTTTAGACATAGGGGCTTCATCCCAAATTATTAATTTGCAGTCTATTATCAAAGTTGCTAGTGAACTTTGTTTGCTAATTCGACGGGTTGCACCAGGTGAAATATCTATTGGTATCTTAAATCAAGAATGAGCCGTTCGACCTCCTGGTAAAATTGAAGCTGCAATACCTGATGTAGCAGCTGCTAATGCAGTAAATCCTTTTGATCTTACATCTGCTAACAATGCACGATACAAGAATGTTTTTCCGGTGCCACCTAGACCATCAATAAAAAATGCACCTCTTTTGTTTGTGTAGACTCTTTCAGAATGATTTTAAATACTTCTTTTTGCTTGGTATTTAACATCGCAATTGCATTTAAGTCATCTGCTGAAATAGCTATAGTACGTTCTGCTCTTAACTCTCTTGTTTCATTTTCAACATCTGTAAATGAAACGCTAGGAGGAACTAAATTATATGAAGAAATATTTTTTCCCATAGATTCTAAGAAGGCATTTAATTGTTCAAGGACTTTTAGTCTAATTTGGCTGGCTGTTAATATATTCAATCTAGCATAATCTTCAGACATGACATCTTCAAATTTAAGCCATAAAGCCGTTGGATCATTTGGACATGAATAAACTAATAATGTAGCAAATAAGCGCCCCATTTCATATGGCATATGAAAAGGAGAAGTTTCTTGTAAACAAAGCTGTTGGCTATCATCATGTTGCAAATACCCTCTCAAAAGTGCCGCCTCTAGAAAAGTTGCTACTTGTACTCTATTAAATGTTCTTAAGTCAGAAAAAGAAGTTGGACACCGAACTTTTGTTAGTAGCAGTCTTAAATAGTACCTCTCACCTTCAGCAGGGTGAGCAGTTACTATTCTTCCTATAGAGTCTCCTTGCTCACGTATTTTCCACATTCTTTTGTCTACTTTCCAAACAAAAAATTGTGAAAACTCTGAATAGGTGCACTTGAGATTTTGTGCCTCTTTGTTTGTTCGGTCCATGTAAAAAAATTCAGTAAGCATGATTCGTCTTAAATGTGTATTACTTACGATGTTACGTAGATCGGTGTTTTTCTTGAAGTTTAGTGGCTGCTGATTTTCTAAGTGGAGCTAAAGGTGAATAACAGCTGGTTTGATTTCACTGACAGGAAACTTAAAAATTCTTCATGTAGCCTCTGGAGGTGATATCTATCGGGCTGATAGATATTGTTGGATTTCATCAATGGATGGATTTCAACAATCAGCAATAACTCGGAAAGAAGTTCTATCATGACCTTTACAGATATATTTATAAATATATTTGACTGCCTTGATTGTTGACATATCTCAACATTAATATGGCAATCAAATTTAGCAAGAAGATAAGGGTTATAAGGTACAACCCAGCGATTGTCAAGTAATGCATTTCTTACTTGCACTTTGACACCATTATTTCTTCTTCGATATTTTGGATATGCATCATCTGTTTGATTGGTTGATTCACAAAAGTCTTTTGGATAAGAGTTCTTACAAGTTCCATTTTTACTCATGCAAATATTTTCTGGATTTGCTACTCCACAAGGACCATGAAGCATATGCTTGACAACCATTCTATACAAGTGCTTATTTTGTTTTTTAGCTAGTATATCAGCACCAACAATTTTGTCATATTCTTCGGGGTTATAAAGCTTATGCTCTGATTTTAAGAGAAGAAGAAAATGTGCATGAGGTAAGCCTCTTTTCTGATACTCTATATGTGACACCCCCGCTTCTTCCAAGGGCGAACCCTAGGGTATCGGAGGGACGCTTGCTTAACTCGCGTCAGGACTCGAAATTTCAAAACAATAAAAACTAGATAAACCAAAAGCATACTATTCACAATATAGCTAACTCCAAAAGAGTTCTATTTACATCCCCAAAAGCAGCTAGTCAAACCACTATATTACATTATGATAACAACCAACAGAAAGTAGACCCTAAGGAGGGTCCTTATACAAATCACCAAAACAAAAACAACCATCTTAATTGTCCAACTATTACAAGCAAACCTAACTATACTAGTGAATGTGCCAAGGTGTTCCCCGTGTCGTCCCCTGCTAAGGAAAACAAAAGAAACGGGGTAAACTATGTGCTTAGTAAGTAAACAGGGATAAAATCGTAAATTTCACATTTAGATAAACAACTATTTCACAAAATGTCAAGTCAAGTGCAAAAGTAACAATACAAATGAAGGATACAGGTTGGCTCCAAAGCCAAGTCGTTTGCCATGTGTGACCTCCTGTCGACACTCCGTCGACCACAAATAAGATCCGTAGAACTCCACTTGTACTCCCACCTAACACCTTATCACCCTCACTGGCCAGTCACCTCACAAACTTGCTCGAGCGAATGAAATTGAGTTTGGTTCACAAGTTCGGTTCACAAACTTGGTTCACATTCTCGGTGAACCAGATTCACAAACTTGATGACCTCAGACTAAGTTGGGCTGATTTCGACCAAGTCCCAGCTGGCTCGAATAGTCCATCTAGGTCGGAAGATCGACCCCAACTCACAAACGTCACCCCGAGCTACAAGCTCAACGGGTTCAAACCCAAAATAATTCATTTCGACATGTCATGTATAAATATGCATGTAAATTAGGGTTTATGTCGAGTGCGATAAAGTACACCCTCGCCTAGGTACCCTTTCATTCACCTCAAAACACATAAGCAAGTTATATATACAAAACGGCCCGAATACTTACTTCAAAACAAAGATATTAAAAGGTGTTCAATTTATGTCACGTAGAGTAGCTAGTAGTAGGCCCCACCGGCTCCGCCTAACTCACCACCGTCTGAAATAAAAGATTGCATCACATAATATCACAAACGGCTACTAACATGCCTAAAACAAGCAAAGCGGAAAAATTGGCACATGCAAGTGCGGAAACGGCAAACGAAAACGTAAACGGCCGGCAACGGAAACGGCAGATTTGGCACCTAAAACCGTTTTGATCAAATTTCAGGCTACGGTTATCGGATCGAAATGCATGGGGAATTGTTACGAAGCTAAGAAGAAGGGCTACAACTTTCGTAAAGGCACCTCAAGCCAGATCTCAATGGAACTAGGACAAAAATGTGCAAAACAGTTCCAGCCATTTCATTTCGGGTTACCAAACAGGTCCTGTTTGAAAGACCATAACTCACGACTCAGAAATCGGAATCAAGAAATTCCAGAGGCGTTAGAAAGCTTATTTATAAGGCTATAACATTTATGTTTTGACCAAAAGCTGAATCAGTATGGAGCATAGGAAAAAAGGAGTTCAAAGTTCCTGTCAGAACGGTCCAAATTCGAAGGCAGTTCTGACAACCGATCTTGTTTTGGTCATAACGGAAGTTATGGAACTCGGATTCGGATGCACTTTATACTGTTTCGAAGCTAAGACCAAGATCTACATTTCTTATGAAGGTATCAACACCCAGTTCGCACGTTATCGAAGTGAACTAAACACGGTCTGAGGCAAAATCCAGAAACGTAGCAAAATCCTGGGTTTAGAACAGAAGTGAAGGTTTTGGCCATAACTCAGGATCTACTGATCGGATTAGGCTGAAATTTTGCAGGCACAACAAGGGTTTAATGGGATACAACTTTCATGTTTTGGGCAAACCCTGAATCCGTATATAACATCAAGAAAAATGGAGCCAAAGTTCAGATGCTGAACTGCCCTGGTTTCCAGTTTGCCGATTTTTTTTTTCGCGCTGCAACCGCACGGTCCGTTCTATGGTTCTTATGCAAGCTTTCTAACCCAATTCCTACCAAATAAGCACACATATACTAACTTCTACATGGCTTACTAATGGGCCAAAACTTTCCCTCTAAGACCATAAAATTACCAAACACTAACCAAAATCCCTATCCTCACTCATTGGCACCATTGAACTTATTCCAACAATCTACTAACCAACCGTAACCAACTAAACTCTAGCCAAGCTAAACTAACCTAATGGAGTCTAGGGTTTCATAGTCAAAATCTGATTTTATTAACAATTAACCACACAAGTGAAATTAACACATCATATGCTCCATATACAAGCCAAACAATCATCCAAATCAACTTGAATAACTATGAAGCAAGAAACCCTAATTCTTTCATAAGTTTAACCAAAATTTGGGCAGCAATAAACCACTAAAATAAACCATCAATCAACACCATAAACACCACATGAATCATACAAGTTCATAATCACAACAAAACTTCACTTTCATGGCTTCAAAATTAATTCCCCAACTTTAACTTCCAAGAGAGAGATAATTTTACCTTCAAGAAAGCTTTGTAAATGAAGAAAGCTACCACAAACAAGGCCCAAGTTGTTTCTCTTAAACCCCAAGATCAAGATGGAATCTAGATGAAGAAGAACTTTGAAGAATTTTTTCTTTCTCTCTTTGCTCTTGCTCTCGGCCACCTCTCTCTCTCTCTTCTTTCTTATTTTGTTTTGTTTTTTATGGAAATCCTATGATATGTATAAGATGGTCAAAGCCTTGGAAGATATTTCTACTTCCACCAATCACACAAAAGCTTCATTTTTGCTCTCAAGCCCTCACATCTTCAACTTTGCATTTGATCAACTCTTGCCCTTAAACATTTGAAAAGCTTTCAATTTACTCCATAGGTTACCAACTTAATCTAATCTAAAACACTTGACCACACTTAATTACTTCACTAATCACCCTCTTATATTAATCACCTATATTTAAACACACTTTATCCCACATAAAAGCAATTAAATAATAACCTTTTTATTAAGGGCAAAATTAGGGTTTAAACCCAACTTAAAACTTCTAATAAATCATAACACTAGAGGTTTTACTCATTTAGGATTTCTAACCTTCTTAAACTTATTTAACCTATATAAAATGGATCAAATCCTATACTTACCTATACTAAAACACACACTAGCATAACTAGCTTTAATCACCATTCGAACTTATGATTAATACAAAAACTAGGGTTTCAATCCTAACCCCAACTCAGGGTTTTCTAATTAACCCTAAAACCCCAAATTTTACCGCACAAATAATGAAACCTAATATCAAACTTAAGAACTGACCGGGGTCTCACAACCTCCCCCACTTAGAATAATTTCGTCCTCGAAATTAATGCCTTTATTCGTGAACCATAATTGCAGGGTTTACAAGAATACGTGTCGTCAGGGTCTATTAAACACTTGCGGTGCACCGATAAAAAACAGCGTACCTTCGATACCCGCCGAAGGGTCAATCACCTCTTGTTGACCCATTGCATATACTCTAACTGGTCCTTTGAGTCGATTTTTCCCTGCATTTGACGGCTTAGCTGTGGTCCCTTCAGTCGGTGGCTTAGGTCTCTCTTTTTGCATCTTAGGGCATTGGGCAATCAGATGTTCTGTACTACCACATTTATAGCATTTTCGGATCGAACTGTTCTTCCAACAGTTTTCGTCAGTGTGATTGGCCCCGCAGAAACCACAGGTTGGCCTAATTCCTGCAGTCAATACTCCACGCTGAACACCCCTCTGGGGCCCTTGCCCTACTCGATCTCTCCCAAAATTACTCTGGTTTAGGGTTCCTGCGGGTCGGGGACCATCTGTTCCTCGACCCCTCTTAAAAGGTGGCTCACTTCTCGAACTCTGTTCGGTCGCAAAATTGCTCGAATCGGGTTGTCTCCTTTTCCGATCATGAAAGGCTTTTACCTGTCCCCTAGCTGTCTCAGTCCGCTGTACTTTTTCTAGCGCCTGGCTAAATGTGTCCAACTGAGCAGCTGCTAGTGCCTCCTGGATCTCCACATTCAAGCCTTGGATAAAGCGGCGAATTCGCTTTTGCTCCGTTAGCACCAATTTCGGAGGGAAGTGAGAGAGTTTTGTAAACTGGGTTTCATACTCCGCCACACTGGCTGCCCCTTGGCGCAGGCGGATAAAATCATCCTCACGTCTCTCTTGTACAATGGAAGGTAAATATTTTTCATTAAATTCTCATGTAAAGTTAACCCATGTCCAGGGGGTCTGTTCCCGCTCCCACTTGGCTCTAATCACATTCCACTAGACTCGAGCAGCCCCCTCAAACTGAAAAATAGCAAAAGATATCTGTCGTTCCTCCGAATACCCAAGTGCGGCAAATATATCCATCATACGATCCATCCAACCCTCTGCTAGGTCAGGATTAGGTCCACCTATAAACTTGGGAGGTGCAAATTTTTGGAACCGTTCTAAAGCACGGTCCTCTCCCTCATGATTGCCTGGATTATTTCCAGGGTTTCCTATAGTATTCCTATGGCCCTGACCCTGTTGGTCAACCATACGTTCTAACAGGTCAGCCATTCGCTGGATGGCTGTAACCACTTGATCTGGCTCATGTTCATTTCCCCTTTCCGGGCTTCATCCTCGCCCTCTACTTCTACCTCGAGTACCGGGGTCCATTTAGGTGCAAAAGTCTACAAATTCCAATAAAATGTATACTTAGTATTCAAAATGTGAACAAAATAAAGGACACCAAATGAAAATGCACATATACAAGAGTCACACAAAAAAAATGAACTCAGAAAGATTGTTTTCAACTATATACATATATGTACACAAAAGGTTATATACAAAAGTGTTCCCAAAATTCACATACACCCGACCTCCAGTAGGTACAAAACCCAGTATACACATGAGCACCCAGCTCCAAAATGTAGTCAGTCAACCAAATAACAAAAGAAACCAGCCATGTCGGTTCTAACAAAAGTAATCCGCCAGATAGTCAAAAGAAAGTACAAAGGCGACCCTAAACGCCTCCCCTAGGAGCCCAATCCCCAACGGAACCTAGAGTATCCACCTCGTCCATCAGCTCTGGGCCGGTAGCTCGTGGTGGTGCCTCCGCGGCCACATCTAATAGAACCTCACAGTCTAGCATGATACCTCGAGCCCTCTCCCTCAGCTGCCCCTTCAAAGCGAAGAGGTGCTGGTGTGTGTCATGAAGCTGTCGATGAAGAGCGTCCGTCCTCTCCACCTCAACTCGGAGGCTCTGCTCCAAATCCCTAATACGCCTAGCCTGCTCGTGGCTAACCTCTCTAGTCTCCTTCAGCTGTCTAACCAAGCGATCGGCCGCCTTCCCCAGGTAACGTCGCTCGTCATCCACCGCCAGGACGACCTCGTCGGGATAGCCATACGTATGGCGACACTCACAAGATCGGTGCGGCATCCAACGAAAGGGTGAATACGAAATGTAGAGCTCCTCAGACCTCCTCTGATATCGGATCTCCCGCCTACGCAATACCCGGTTCACCGGGCCCCCCGCACTCAGAGATCTCGGTCCCGGTCCAGATCCTACACCGCTGGGTCCCGCACCACTAGAACTACCCGAATCCATACCTACAAACATTAATTCGTTAGTTCACCGGCATTTCAGCTTAAAATATATCATTCATCTTAAAAGAATCACATATACCTAATGCCTATCACGTATGTCCTAATTGCCCAAGTCCTCTAACCCAAGTGCTCTGATACCACCTGTGACGCTCCCGCTTCTCCCATGGGCGAACCCTAGGGTATCGGAGGGACGCCTGCCTAGCTCGCGCCAGAACTCGAATTTTTAAAATAATAAAAACTAGATAAACCAAAAGCGTACTATTCACAATATAGCCAACTCCAAAAGAGTTCTATTTACATCCCCAAAAGCAGCTAGTCAAACCACTATATTACATTATGATAACAACCAACAGAAAGTAGACCCTAAGGAGAGTTCTTATACAAACCACCAAAACAAAAACAACCATCTTAATTGTCCAACTATTACAAGCAAACCTAACTATACTAGTGAATGTGCCAAGGAGTTCCCCGTGTCGTCCCCTGCTAAGAAAAACAAAGGAAACGGGGTAAGTTATGTGCTTAGTAAGTAAACAGGGGTAAAATCGTAAATTACACATTTAGATAAACAACTATTTCACAAAATGTCAAGTCAAGTGCAAAAGTAACAATACAAATGAAGGATACAGGTTGGCTCTAAAGCCAAGTCGTTTGCCATGCGTGACCTCCTATCGACACTCCGTCGACTACAAATAAGGTCCGTAGAACTCCACTTGTACTCCCACCTAACACCTTATCACCCTCACTGGCCAGTCACCTCACAAACTTGTTTGAGCGAACGAAATTGAGTTTGGTTCACAAGCTCGGTTCACAAACTTGGTTCACATTCTCGGTGAACCAGATTCACAAACTTGCTGACCTCAGACTAAGTTGGACTGGTTTCGACCAAGCCTCGGCTGGCTCGAATAGTCCATCTAGGTCGGAAGATCGATCCCAACTTACAAACGTCACCCCGAGCTACAAGCTCAAGGGGTTCAAACCCAAAACTCACAAACGTCACCCCGAGCTACAAGCTCAAGGGGTTGAAACCCAAAATAATTCATTTAGACATGTCATGTATAAATATGCATGTAAATTAGGGTTTAGGTCGAGTGCGATAAAGTACACCCTCGCCTAGGTACCCTTTCATTCATCTCAAAACACATAAGCAAGTTATATATACAAAACGGCCCGAATACTTACTTCAAAACAAAGATATCAAAAGGTGTTCAATTTATGTCACGTAGAGTAGCTAGTAGTAGGCCCCACCGGCTCCGCCTAACTCACCACCGTCTGAAATAAAAGATTGCATTACATAATATCACAAACGGCTACTAACATGCCTAAAACAAGTAAAACGGCAAAATAGCTATGTATGTAAGTTATAATGTGGTATGATATTTATAACTTTCTAGTGTACTCACCAGCTTCTTCATTGTGAAGTAATTGATCAACAGTAAAAGCATTTGCTGGAGAGACCACATCTGATAGTTTCCTCTTTGTCTTATCTTTCTTTTTCTTTGTTTTTTTTTCCTTTCTTTGGAATGCCTTGGTGCCATCCCAGTTCTCCAAAGGGAAACATTTATGGGTATTGTAATGGATCGTAACATGCATAGTAATACTCAATGTTTCGTGGCTGTCCACCATGAGTATATACTTGAATATTACGCCGACTGTTTTCACCATTTTCTTCGCCTTCTACCCATAAAGCAACCACCTACGATTCAGTTGGCTTATTGTATACTCTTTGGTCAACACCAGGCAGAGTACGCAGAATCATCTCATAGCTGGCTAAATTAGGAACATTGCTTAAGCTCCTAAAAAATTTTGCATATGGATTGTTCGCAAGAACAGGCATGATTTTTTTTATTACATTTTTTGATAGTCTTGGATAGGCAGCTTTACGGTTAGAAAGCTCATTTTCAACGTCATGAATGTACAATTGCATGTTACTGCCTGGATTGCTCTCAGGTGTCAAGTTGTTCAGAAAATGATACACTTGTCCTTGTACTTTAAATGTATACACTCCTTTGTTGCATTTAGAAAGATTCTTATCACATTTAACGCCGAAAGACGTGAATCCAAAGTGATTATTGTAAGTTCTAATCAATTGCCTAAATGTTTTCGCTTCCTCAGAAGATGAAGTTAAGAGTTCTCTCAAAATATCTGGAATCTTATTCTGCGTGAGGACTATATCACCGTTAGCACAGCAAAAGTTTGCCGTTTCTGAGTAAACCTTTTTAGCTCCACAATGCGAACAGTCTTTTTGTTTTGGCAGAATATCAAGAGTGTCAACTATATAGTCTAACAACTATCTTCCTTTCTTAGGAGTGCTTCTTAAAGTAAAACAAAATATAATAACTGACTATATTAGAAACTTTTATAGTAAGGTGTTTTTTTTAATCAAGATAAAGTAAAAAATGTTGACTATAACCTGAACGTTTTCTTTTCTTTGGCACATGGCTTTGCCGTTGATATGACGGTTGCATTGCTTCATCTTGCAATGATTGATTTGACACATGAGATCACAAGATCATAATTTTAGTAAATATAATACCAAGTAGATGATACACTAAAAGTTTGATGAGTCATAAAAGGACTTACCTTTATTATGGTTCATAGGTGTAGTAATGTTTTCAGAATTTCTTGATGGCTGGATTATACTGTCGCATGTGGTTATGCTTCTAGTACAAACAGCCTGAGTAGGCTGGACAGTTTCATTGCGACACTTTTTAGACTTCCATCTAATACATGCTTGTTGCCTATTTTTAGCAAGCTTAAGATTCTCATTGTTTTGAGCTTCACAGGCATCTTGCAGATGTTCTCTATCAATATTCGATAGAGGAATGTTGACTGGTTCAGTAGAAGATTGCTTCTTCATTTGAAAATGATATAAGCGCAATCTTTTTCATTTCCATCTAAGGTAAGCCTGCCTTCTATAGTTTTTCTTCTCTAAATGGTTACCTAAATGTGGCAAGCTTATAAAAGGAATGTGTTGTAAATTAGACATCATGGCATAGCTGTGTGTAGTAGCCTCTTTGCCATGTAGAATAGGAACAACAGCGGATGATCTAGACACTGAACTTTTGAAATTTTGGTCTTCGACTTGCATGTTACAATTTCCTAATATTGATTGGCATAAAATTTGTTATTACATCCTTTATCAGCTGAGTCAACAATTATGTTAGCTTGTCTAATTAATTTTTTCCTTTCTTGTGACTGTCAAAATTTAACTCATGATGAAACAGACATTCAATTATCTTCGTTATGCATTAAAGAAATAAGCAAACATCTTGCAGATGAACAAATAGCTTAGACTAAGCAGTTTGAAAATTCATTACCAGAGTTCACAATCATAAGCACACAGTGTATATAATTCAATAATAAGCAACTACCAATACTTATGAAATTTGTAAATATGAAGCATCAAGAAACCTTAACAAGCATTTTATCAAACATTAGGTAGGCTAGTTATGAGTAACATGACTAACTTGAAGTAAAGTAATGGTGCAAGCCAAAATCTTCAATACTGAAAGCAATGCTGCAACGTAAAAACAGAAAACATGTAAAAGAAACTATATGTTACTACAATAAGATATAAATGCATATATATGATGAAGGAAAAGCTAAGAAAAATGGTATTACCAAACGATCAGAGAGCAAGAAAGTGAAGGAAGATTTGTTTCTGCTATGTGCGAATGGAAGAGAAATAAAGCAGAACAGCAGCTATTAATGTATATAGTAGCGTGGACTGCACTATTCAATCTCAACTAATCTAGTACTTTGTATTTGAATCTAATGGTTATGAAAAGATGAAATACAACTGATAACTTATCAAAAAATTGACATTTCTATGAAGTACAACCTAACTCTTACAAAGAAAGCAATTGTCTAATCTGATTAGGTGAAGAATGCAGTGGTTGAAGAATGCTTGTTTTTTTTGACTTTGTTACAAACAAACCAGAGTAAAAACTGGACAACCAAACAATCTCTAAGTTGCTTTCTGGAATACTCTTAACTGGAATCCATAACTTTGAGAGCTTCTTGAATAGAAATAAGTTGGAAGTATATTCAACTCTTAACTGGAAGTATTCAACTTTTAACTGGAATTGACAACTTTAAGAACCAAACGTATAAATGAATTAAAATAGAATTGATAATAAAAATATATTATATATTAAGTGGCAATGTTAGTCCAATTGTATAACTTTAGATGACAATAAAACAAATGAAAATATAGAAAAATGTAGACTGCACTGAGCAGAAATAATAATCTTATTGATAGGATAAATTTTAAATAATCTTTTGCTTTACATTAACTTTAAATGATAACTTAATTTGAAAATTTTAATTTTAAATGATAACGTTGAAAACTTCAATAGAAATAATTAAATCTTAAGTTAATTTGTCAAATATAAGTTGAAATGTTAATGTAAATAGTAATAACTATAAATTCCAATTGCATTATATTTGTTCAAAATGTAGAGATTGAAAAGTTTCTTTATAATAGGAAGAATAATGTACATTGCACTAAGCAGAAATAATAATCTTATTCTTAATAATAGGATAGGATAAATTTTAAATAATCTTTGCTTTACATTAACTTTAAATGATAACTTATTTTGACAAATCTTTACTATACTAAAAGCGAGAGTTGGAATTGCTACAGTGCCCATGGACCGGTTATCCAGTAATTATGGGCAATTTTTGGTGACTTTTGTATTTGTGCTTCAGGTGTGTGTTTGATTTCTCCAACTAAGACCGTCCCTCTTGTTTGTAATTGTCGTTGCTTCAGCTCTATTGGTAAGTGGGCGGTGTGCGAAGCGGTCTGTGGGAGCCGCACAATGCTCTCTTGCCTAGGTAATCTTGTGAGCAAGCCATCTCAAAAGCAGCACATTGGATTTGTTTCTTTCTTCAATTGAAGGCTTGGGTTTGGCGGTTTTGCAATGTGAATTCTTCACTCTTTTGCCTCGCTAATACTCTATGCAAACCATCTCAAAAGCAACTTCTTTTTTCAATTGAAAGCTTCAGTTCCCTAATTTTGCAGGGTGAACTCTTCGCTTTATTTCTGCCTTTTGGTGGTTTTGCAGGCTGAGTCCTTCGCTCCATTTCCGCCTTGATCATATTTTCTTTGCTGCACTGTTACTTTCTTGTCACAAGACATGATTTGCTTGTTCTGCTCTTCATGTTTCTCCCTTTATAATTAAGGGCTGTATTTAACATAAATAATTGAGGTTACTGATTTTTGCTCGGTTACGATTGTAAGAAATATTGATAAAAGCTTAGTTTTGGTACTTTTGCAAGGTGAACTCCTTGCTCTACCTTTGCCTTGATTTTATTTTGTCTGCTGTACTGTTGTTTTCTTGCTGCTTGTCAGTTGTCTCTGGCTGTTAAATTTGTTGGTCTATAATTAGATTCTGTGTGCGAGGTTGATTATAAACTATTAGTGTTAAATTTCTTGACCTGCCTTTAGAAAAGCAGCTGGATTTGTTTGCCTGAAGTGGAGGATAAGCTTTTGTTCATAACTGGTGCGAAGGTAATAGTAAATGTAGCTGTTATAGTTAAATGCCTGATTGCTCCTTTTGCCTAAAGTCTACTTCAGTTATAGTATAAAAACTACTTTCCACAATCCTGGAGCAAAAAGAAACATGTGACTAGATGCTTGTATTCCACGGGCATTACAACTAATTTATCTATCCAAAAGCAAGTAACAAGAAAAATATAAGTGGCTTTCTTGACAGTTATTCAAACAGTTTCTTGTCTAACCAAAAATGAAGAAAGCTGAATCACTTAACATATTTAGACAACAAATCAAGCATTTGGTGCTTTGTTCATCACCAATGTTATTATCTATAAGCCAAGACCAGTATACCAAATTGTTCTACATTTCTGCTTCCCTAGGCTAGAAGCCTGCTTACTCCCTTCCTGGTCATTTTACTCTTGACTATTTCACATGTACATTGATAACCACATATGGAGTATGGTACTTTCCCGGCAGTTCTATGAATGCCAAGTACCACACAGAAGTTTGAACCACTACAAAACAGTCAAGCTAAGCAATTCTGCATTGCTGCAGCACCAATGTCCACCAACCATAATTGGCACTGATAGACAGCATTTCTATGTGATTATCCCAGGATTATATACTTGCTAATTATCCTTTGATGTGTGGAGCATGATTGGTGGAATGATGATGAAGTATCACTTGAAGTTTGCTTTTTTACCCAAATTTTCATTGGAAGACTTCATTGCTATATTGTGTGTACTTAGTTTAGGAGATTTAAGATGATTTGTTGATTCATCTGAATGCCTTTGTTGCATGTCCTCGTGTAGGGTTAATTTGATACTTAATCACTTGACTGCAGGAATTGATTAGTATTCAAGTTTGAACCTTGACCAAGTGGTTGATAAGATGACTACTCATGTACTTCCTAATAATAATTTTAGTTGGATTTGCTTAACAAATTTTGAATATAATCATTTGAATGAGTTTATAACCATTGTTTCGCTAAAATTACATGCTTTGGTTAACTTTTGATTTAAACTGATTTAAGTAGATCTTGGGCACTCTCGTGCACAGCACGAGGGCCAAAAAAACTAGTACAATTATAAATGTGAAGGTTGAAAACTTGAATACAAATAATTAAATCTTGAATTAATTTGTCAAACATAAGTTGAAATGTTAATGTAAATAGAAATAAATATAAATTCTAATTGAATTATACCTGTTCGAAATGTAGAGATTGAAAAGTTTCTTTATGATAGGATAGAATAAATTTTAAATAATCCTTTGCTTTACATTAACTTTGAATGATAACTTATGAAGGTTGAAAACTCGAATACAAATAATTAAATCTTGAATTAATTTGTCAAATATAAGTTGAAATGTTAATGTAAATAGTAATAAATATAAATTATAATTGAATTATACATGTTCAAAATGTAGAGATTGAAAAGTTTCTTTATGATAGGATAGAATAAATTTTAAATAATCTTTTGCTTTACATTAACTTTGAATGATAACTTATTTTAACAAATATAATTTTAAATGATTTAAATGATAAGGTTGAAAATTGGAATAGAAATAATTAAATCTTAAGTTAATCTATCAAATATAAGTTGAAATGTTAATCTACATATAATAATTATATAAATTGTATAATTGAATTATATTATATCTGTTCAGAATGTACACATTAAAAAGTGTGCTCAAAATAATGCAACCTTATAAAGAAATGTTAAATGCAGTCTAATTTGGGTCATTGAGCACATCTAATGCAATGCCAACTTCACAAGACAATGTCAAGTCCATAGACAAAACTAAAGAAAAAGCTCAAAATTCATCCATAGTGCCACGCGTTAGCAAAAGGAGCTGCTATAGTAACATTGGCCTTTTCTTTAAAACTGGAATAGAAATAATTAAATCTTAAGTTAATCTATCAAATATAAGTTGAAATGTTAATGTACATATAATAATTATATAAATTGTATAATTGAATTATATTATATCTGTTCAGAATGTACAGGTTAAAAAGTGTGCTCAAAATAATGCAACATTATAAAGAAATGTTAAATGCAATCTAATTTAGGTCATTGAGCACATCTAAAACAATGCCAACTTCACAAGACAATGTCAAGTCTATAGACAAAGCAAAAGAAAAAGCTCAAAATTCATCCTTAGTGCCACGTGTCAGCAAAAGGAGTTGTTATAGTAACATTGGCCTTTTGTTTATCTTATAGTAAGATATATTTGGAATCTCCACGACATGTGGAGTTCATTATTATAAGATATTGAAAATTTGGCATCCTTTCTTTTTTATTTTCCTTGAAGTAACTGGAAAAGGTTGAAATAGTGCAAAGGTATATTATGGAGATTTGGATTATTTCATGCCAATTTCTTTGTTTCTCGATTTGAACTCTCCTTGCTATATGGAACATTTTGTTATAAAGTTGAAAATATTTGGTGAAGATTTTGTAAAATAGTGGTAAAATGAATCTTTGACTTCATATCTAGACTCATCTAGCAAAGATTCACAAAAAAAAAAAAAAAAGCAAGCCTATATTTGAAATTTATGTTACAATAAAGTTCAAGAGTATAATTCCATCAAAATTCAACAATGGTAAAGCAGTGGTCTACGCTCAATCCATAGTCATTGGCTGGAGAGGAATAGTCGTAGGAGTTGCTTGTTTTGTGGTATGTTTCGTAAGGGGCCAAAAAATACAAATAATAATTGAATGGCTAAAACGGTAAGAATGTTGAAGTTTGAAAGGTAGATAGATGGTTTGCCCCCATAAAAGAATAAAAGATAAAATGCACCACACCACCTTGTGATTTAGTAATTAGACATAATACTCTCCTATGCTTTTCAAACCTACTTAAAAACCACTTGTGCTTTGGATAAAATTGCAAAGTGGATTTAAAACATTAAACTAGTCAAACAAACACCCGTTGTCAAAACCATTTTTAACAGAGAATGGGTAAGATTTAAGAAGTGGGGAGGGACAAGGGAGAAATTGAAACTAAAACATCTAATTCTAGGAGTTTCAACCTCAGCCGCTAGTTCAAAAACTTGTCAGTTGCCAAATTCACTTCTCTATCTTATACTAAGATATCAAATTCACTAAATCCCTTTCCCTTTTTCAGTTTTCTTGTTCAACCTCACCAATTTATGCATTTATAGATTGGAATTTATCACTATATTTATTGTTAAGGAAGAATAAAAGGAAATTATAAAGTTTTGATTTTGACGACTAAACTTTTTCCTGTTTCTATTTGAAGGAAACAACTCGAAAAGGTAGCAAAAAAAATTTTAAATTTTGTTTCTACGCGATGAATCTCTTTGTAGATCTTATGGATAAACAAAGTGGGTTTTAGAAGAATAACTCAAAGGTGCAATTTTCATCACTTTGAAAAGGTTGTAGATGGAAACTACCAAGCCACCCAAATGTTTAGCCTCAAATGATGGATCTATATCGATTAAGTATTTTTAGAAGTGTTTTTGAATAGTTACAATGTAGCATTGTATTTGAAAAACTTCTAACTATCGATGATCCATATAGATAAAGTGTTTTTCATGATGTATTTTGAGATATTTTTAAAATTTAAAATTTTATGGGATATTTTTAAACATTTATTATTTTTTACCACCACCGCCACCTACTCGTCCTTCCTCCTTCATCGCAATCACCCTCTTCCTCCCCCTCCTTCCTTCTTTCTCCTCCTCTCTCTCCCTCTTTCTTTTCTTTCTTCCTTCCTTCCTTCCCCTCCCTCCTTCCCTTCTCTACCCTCCTTTTCCTTTCCCCCAACAACTCCCTCCGCTCCTTATCTTATTGAGTCTCTATTCAATATCTTTTTAATCCTTTGAGTATGTCATTCTTTATGTGTGTGATCTATTAGATTCTCATGACACGTTGATAATAAATATAAATTATAATCCTTGATAAATATTAGAAAATTAAACTCCTTTAAATTCAACCAATTAATCAAATTCATTTCTATAAATCAAGATTGGCATCTAATAATGCACCGTGATCGCCCAAATAATTAGAAAAATCAAGTGGTTTGGCTTCATCTATCTTATGAATGGTTGCCATGTAATTACTATTTCTTTACTTTACTATATCCAAACCAGTATAGAAGTAAAGAATTTGTGTCCACTTCCATAAATAATAATAATTTTTCTTGTTCCTGAAATATAACTCTCTGCGAAGTTGAAATTTGAAATTCTTCAAATTTCACTTCCACTCTACATTTCAAAGTATTTTTCAACAAAAAGGCACAAGGGATATGCGCTCCTACTATTAGGAGGATAAATTCTTTATTGATCACTCACAACCCTTCCATGCTTCAGAATATACATAATCTCTACCATATAAGTCACTTAGTTAAGAATGTCAATGAACAGAGTCAAATTGACTCTGTTCATTGACATTCAAGATATAATGATGATTTCAAATCTAAGAATCACTTATATTAGTGTAGGTGTCTGTATATTATAGTCGATGAAATCAACTACTCCCTTCATAAGGAAGCAGTAGTACGTAGGGATGTGCATCGAATTCGAAATCGGTAATTCGGAAGTTTGAATTCGGAATTTTGGAATCTGATAATTCGATCGAATTCGATTTCGAATTCACCAATTCCGAATTCAATTCGGAATTCGGTAAATTCCGATTTCACCGAATTTGGAAAAATTTATATATTATTATATATTTTATAATTTATTTTATAATTTATAATTTATAATATAATATAATATAATATTATATTATATTATATTATATAAATTTTATATTACATGTATAAAATATACATATATATATTAAAAACGAATTTGAAATCGAAATCGGAATTAGAATTCCGATTTGAAAAACTCTATTACCGAATTCGGACCAAATTCGAAATATATGAATTCGGAAAACCTGAATTCGATTCCGATTTCCGATTTACCGATTTCGAAAATTCCGAATTCAATTTGAATTCGATCAGTAAATCGGAATTTTTCGATTTTGCACACCTCTAGTAGTACATTCTAATCTATCCAAATTAGCAATGACCTTTATTACTAATTCTATGACCAGAGATATTTAAGAATAATAACACGTGTAGTAAGAATCTTGTCATCATACCTCTTTATAATTTCCTCTACATGGTTAACTGTTCTAAAGACTTTATCATTTGCATTGTTTAGAACAATATATGTAATAAAAAACGATAAAGATGCCATGATTAAAGTTGCACAGACATAGAATTGTAAATACAACTGCAAATTCGATTGGGTTTAGGACATACAACACTAACGCTACTTTAACCCACTTGAGGATATTTTTGGTAGAAAAAATAACAAAGGTCAAATCAATTTAAAAAGGAAAAATAAACTGTTTCATCCCCCATATTTTGAGGAAAAAATTTGTCCCTTACTTTTAAAATAAAACAAATTAGTCCTTCACATTCTAAAAATGAAGCAAACTAGTCCTATAATGATAACTTGATATAAATTTTAAGGGTAAAATTGAAATATCGCTTTAGTTTCTTCCAAATCTAACTACACTTGATATACACATGATATTAAGTCAACATAAAAAGGAAAAAATTAAAAATTATAACATCAAAAAGAAACCATTCTATATAACAAAATTAAAATTTTTGAAGTTACAAAATAAGGAATTAAAAATTTAGTGACAGGCACACAGGTTCCAAGAGGCAAAGGCAAGGAAAAAATAAGAAAGACACCATAAAGATTGGGATTGAAGGAAAGATTAAAGAGCATGTATGAGAAAGCAGTACTCGAAGTGGGGTTTGTTTTAAAACTAAAAATTAAGTTAAAAATAAGGAATTAAAAATGAAGTGATGTTCCAATTTTATCCCTGATTAACGAAATTTTATAACTCAAAAAATTTTAATTTTTTTTTAGAGAGAAGAGTTTGTTTTCGATGTTATAAATTTTAATTTTTTCTTTTTTATTTTGATTTAATGTCATGTGCATATTAGATATAGCTAGATTTGAAAGAAACTAAGGTGATTTCTAATTTTAGTCCCGAAATCTATATCAAGTCGTTTTTGGACTAATCTTCTTGGTTATTGGAACATGAGAAACTAATTTGTTTTGTTTTAAAGTGAAGAACGAAAAAAAATTTCGCAAAATGTGAAGGACAAAACAGGTCATTTTCCCTCAAAAGAAAATCCCTCACATTGGGTGCATAACCTCAAAACACATTTTTCCGTTCGTCATAAACTTTTACCCAAGCACAAGATAGAATTAAGCAATGGCGGAACAAGTACTCTACAGGTAGGGGGTTAAACTCCTATGTCACAAGAACTGTAGTAACAGTAGAATTTAAAACCAATAAATATGTTTATCTTAAACATTCATTTTTTCCTATGTTAAATATGCTTTCAAATCCAAATTGTGCTTAAAATTTGCAGTGAAAATTACCTTTAAATTAACATATCCATATTTGACTTTTGTCAGGTCTAACACTCTTGTGAAGGGTAATAATTATGAACTTTCAATTATTCAGGGGAGCAATGCATGATAGAAAAGAGAATTCTAAAAATTTTAGGGAGGGTTGGGGGGCCAAATAATGAATAATTTTGAAAATTTATGAACTTTCATGTGGCTTTGCTACCGGAATTAAGTACGTTTGGAAAGCACAAGAGGGTCAGGTGCCTAATTGCTAAACCACAGGGAGAAAGGTGCATTTTACAGGAATTTATACGAAATGAAAAATGCGCTTTGCATGCACTATCAAAAAGTGATGTAATTGCACGTCCCATTTTAAAAAAGATAACAATTGATAGCGGGACAGTGGCGATGCATCATAGATAGTGTTGCTTTTGGAAGCATTTATGTTGAAAACGGTGAAGTATGTCATTAAAAATAGACAAATCTATATAAACAAAAGAGGATTTTTTTTTTTTTTGGTCAACTAATAATTGCTTGAGGATGAGGACAATGTTAACCAGAGTCTGAAGTGCACTGCTATCTTCTTAAACAAAAGGTGAGAAACACACAAAGAATTGGTAGACCTTTATTTTTATTTTTTTTTTATAATAGAATTGGTAGACCTTTAAAATGTCAATGTAGAGAATACATCAGAAATGCTTAGTACTTTTACCTTCCTCAATGACAAGAGACAGTAGTCTATCCATTGATGTTCATAACTTTCATACATCTCATACTCCTATATCATAAATCAATATGTTTATCTGAACGAGTGTATATAATGATAGATAGTAATGTACTCCTACAACAAATGACTTGGAAAATGGAAACTGCAGTTTGCTCCGGAAATTAAGAATTAAAAAAAATGCAAAAAAAGAAAGAGGTGAATACATATTGAAAGTTGGAAGGTGAACCAGACCTGGTAAGATCAGCATCCAGGGAATACTTCTCATCTCAGAAAGTATTTATTAGAACATTTGAGCTCCATACATTGGTAAAAATAGGATGCATCCAAGATGCAGATCCTACTCTCTGACCAGCACTACAGTCTCTGCACAAGGTCTTGGATAAATGGATTTCAGATTTTCAATTGCCATTGGAAACACTAGCATCTTTTCCATCCTGAACCAGAAGTACACAAGAAACCTGTCAATGGCATCGACTCCATATTACAAGTTCTGAAGATTCCTGAGTTCTTTTGGAAATCTCAATGGTCTTTCATTGTCATCCTAGAAGCCTAAGATAACTGATGCATGAGTTTAGACTAGAATATATAGTGGTATCTATAAGATAATTTTACGATCAGATAGCCCATGACTGATTAACATCACATCTTGACAAATCCAATTTTCAGCAACGCCGGAAAAGGACATCAATACTGCAATTTCACTACTCTAGCCCGTCCAAACCAAGCCTATAACAGGCAGCAACAACTACAGCATATCAATTTGCATATCCCGCACACCATCCATGGCAGCACCAGGATTCTAATGTAAAAAATAAAAAAAAAAAACTTAAAAAAAAGGGTCTAGGCAGGGACCCAACAAGAGCAAGCTGTGATAATCTTGCCTTTCCACCCCTGGAGTATCCAACCACCTTCTTCATCAAATAAAAAATCTTTGTGGTACCCTTCTTTAACTTTGCTTCTTAGTTCTTTCTTAAGATCCTGATTCAGAGGCAGCATTTTGAAACCAGCCCTCTTATAACGGATTTGCCACTGCTTGTATGTCTCAGCCCTCTCAACCCTCTCCGAGCCCTCACATGCAATGATATTCATCACTTCCGTTCCCATAAATTCTTGTTCAAATTTCAACCTCTGCTTATCATCGGGTGGCAGATTATGGTGAAGAAAATCAAACACTGCAGAGAAAAAAAAGAGTGCTTCTCTGCACCGAGTGAGGAAAAAGGGAGCACAAAGTTGTCCACTAAGAACGTCACTCACAAAAATAGCAGGATTAATCTCTCTGATTAATCTTAAAACTGCATCCCTTGGACAATCACCATCCACTACCTGATCAAGCATGTTTTTGAAACGAAGCTGGCAGTTCACCACAATTACCTCATCTCTTGTAAGCTTTAGCTCTTCAAGTCTAATTTTCTCCCAATTCTTTATTGGAATTGCTTGGTACACAAAAGGTACATTAAACCTTTCACAGTATTTTGCCAAGCGACGGCCCGTCTCTTCTATTCTTTCTGCTGGCCGAAATCCAGGTTTGGGATATTCTATTCCAGTAATGCGTAGCTTGGGAGGCCCACCATCTCTATTAGAAAGCTGTTGTATGAGGCTGGGCCACTGAAAGCCGTAGCCAATGCCAAAATCAACAATGTGAAGTGTTTTAGCCCTTGATGCTGCTTTAAGGATCATTTTGTTTGCAAAGCAAGAAGCAATCTGCCTGAAAGGAGCACAAAGATAAACCCTGAAGGCTTTTAACTCCTCAGCGGCTGACCTCCTCTTGGACTTTACCGTGGCACAAAGCTCAGGTCCATTGCCTGCCAAGCGTGCCTCAAGAGCATTGGCAAATAAAATGGCCAACCGCTGCTGTGGGTCACCAGTGGAACAAGCATGTTGTTTAATTAGCTTTAGTTGATCATTTGCAGTCCTACGATCATCAGCTACAACAGAATGTGCACAGTTAAGCAATAATGCACTTAGGTCAAGAGCTTCATTATCAGTACCCAGCCTTTCTTCTGTACTTTTACTAACATCAGATTCATGATCCAAGGCCTCAGATAATTGAGTTGGCTGCTCAACATCAACATTACAACATAAATCTTGCCCTCTGGAATCACCAAAAAGCAATATTCTATCAAATGCCTCTGACAACTCAACCTCTTCCATAGAAACAGAAGACTGTTTGTACTTTCTTCCTAGATGTGCATCACCATCATCCTGGTGTTGGTGCTTCCTTCCTCTCATTCCAGTGCGCAAATACTCCTCATCCTTCTTTCCCGTGGTCACGAGACCCGCATTCTCCAACTTTGAGGGTAACGTGTACTTATCTAAATCAATATTCATTAGTTTCCCAGCTGGAAGGAATTTGTTACCTTCCTCTAGCCCCTTCTTGAACTGCAAAATGGTATCACTATCACTCACAGAGCTGGAAATCATATTCTCATTTGTTAAAAAACCTACTAGCCCATCGCCACTATTGCTCGAACTGCTCAGAGAATGAACAGAGTTGAGTGAGCTGGTCTGAAAGGATGACTTGAAATACTTATCCCAAGGTTGATGTCCTTTCCCAGATGACTCAACAGGATCAAGAATTGGTCGGCTGTCAATAGTACTGGTATCAGTGTCACAGCCATCTGTATAATGCTGACTACAACTATCAGTGGATTCCTGTGAGCTTTCTGCAATCTGATCTAAGGCTGCCACTGGTTCATGAGGCGAAGGAGGGTAGCTCTTGCCAAGAACATGGTATAATGATTTCTCGGCAGCTTTTAGAGCTAGAGGATCAGGGGATATGTTTGGCTGCTCTTCCGAAAAGTCCTCCATGAGCATCTGGTTGATATACTTGAGCATAGGATAGGATTCATAATCACCAGGAAAATCAACCTCTGAGCTCACGTTATACAGAGGAGCAAAAGTACAAGAACTCAAAGGTTGCTGCTCAAGACTTGGAAAAACAACGCTACTATTGAATTCAAAGCCGTTCACAGAATTCCAGAACTTCTCAAATTCGATATCCAAATTAGATTGCTCTGAACTTGCTAAATTAATCCCATTACCAAACTCAGAGTCATTCACAGAATTCACCAAATTGGGGAACTGATGATCCATAACACCTACGCCAAAATTGAAGAATGAAAACACTAACAGGAATACCAGAATTAATCAACTTCTTCTATACCCAAAAGGGCCTAAACCCAGGAAAACAATCAAGAAATTGGCACCTTTGCCAGTAATAAATTAACCAAATGCAAGAACGCACACAACTGCAGCAACAAATGAATAAGAAAAGCAGAATTAATCAACTTGTCCTGTAACCTAAAGGGCAGAAACCCAGTAAGCCAAACAAGTTTCCCAGTAATAACTTTAACCAAAATTTAAAGAAAGCATAAAACTGCTGCAATAATATTAATCAAATGAAGAAGACAACCAGCAAATGTACTGGAAAGCAGAAGCATCAGATGAATGAATTATGCACAATAGAAAGTAAATTCGTGAAAAGCACATCAAACTTACGATTAATAGTCATGCCTTCCCCTGCATACAAGTCTTCTAGTATTCTACCTTTCCAGTTTTCTACCAACAACACTCATTTGTTCTGCGTTTACTTGTCTTTCAGAAATTTACTTTTTATAGTTTTCACATTTCTGCGTTTACTTGGCTAGTGCTCTTCTTTCTCCGTAGATAGTTACGTCTGAGGCGCTAGCGCCATCCTTTTTTTTTTTTTTCAACCTTTCCACCCCTTCCCAACCCGAACATAACGGCAACTTTAATAGCCTCCCGCCGACCATTGGACAGTCCCCAGCAGTTACCTTTTTGTAATCTCTCGTGAACTTTAAAGGGTAATTGGGCTGAACTTTCCAACTTTGGTCCCAAAAGGAAAAAGAAAAAGATTAATTACATAAACTACCCCCCAAGGTATTGTCAGTTTTACATTTTACCGCCTAATAATATTCTATTCTCACTTTTATCTCAAAACCGTTAATTAATTTTAACATCTTGTGTATAATGACAACATTAAAGACATTTTTACATTAGTATTGTGTTAAAGCGTTAAATGTTAAGCTATATCTAAGATTTTAGAGTCATATTTTCTAAACAGTAAAATGTAATTTCTCAAATATGCTAACTTTTGTTAGAAAAATTAATAAATATAAATAAAGTTTAATGTCCACACGTAATTAGTACATTGATATTACGTTAGTGTGGTACTTGGGGTAAGTACACTTACTGTGAGAGTTTAGGATACAAAAGAAAAGAAGAGAAAATTTAGATTAGAAAAGGAACGAAGATAAAAAAAAAAAAAAAGAATGAAAATACTGTAACACTTTTTTTTTTGGGTTGAATACCAAACACCCGTCTCTGGCTTCCCGTTGAACTTATTTCCTTATTTATGGTTTAAAAACTATAATTTAAACTCTCGTAGTTTGTAAGTTTTTTAAATTTTGAAAAAAAAAATTGTTAAAACTAACATTAACAAGAAAAACATCACAATTACCCTATATAAACAAAGAGGTTAAATACCAAAAAAAAACCCTATCTTTTAGGGATTATTCAACTCTCCCTATGGTTTATATACTTACAATTTAGTACTTCGTGATTTGTAAGTTTTTTGAAAAACCAATGACATTTTATGAATCAATAATCTTCACCATGGCTTTTATTCAACAATCACAATATTTGTATTGATATCTCAAATCTCTAATTCCACCACCCCTCAATAGACTGACGAAGGTATTTTCGAGGGCGCTAGAAATAGGTTTTGTAATTTTTCCTTTCACTATAACAAAGTAGATAATTTAGATTGTATAAACTAAGTAATACATTCAATTTCAGGATTTAAATTTTTTGCGTCTTTTTCCAATTCAAACACACTGATTTCTCTCCAAAACTACTGCTTTGTCTTCTTCAAGTTTTGGACCCATGATGTACTACAATTTAGGTGTGTCGGTGTAGATCAAGGGGTATAATAGGCAAAATTATACTTTTTTTATTAAAAACCTTTTTACACAAAAGAAAAAAAAAAAAAAAGGAAAAACCGCACAAGGCACTTGTTTCTTGGGAGCCTAGTTAGACACTGGATGATTTTTGTCACGATTTCAAAAACTTATGAATTATGAGAGGCTAACTTGTGGGGTAACAAATATTTGATAAAATATAGAAGATATTTTGGTATTTACTCAATGTATCTATACGGGGGAAATTGTGACTTTTGCTTGCCAACGTTAGCTTAAATGATTTTTGTTGATAGTTCAAAATTTACAAACCAAATTAAATCACATGTTTCTAAACTATATGAAGCTAAGTTAAACAATACCTAAATTATAGGGGGTCTTTGGTATTTGACCATTCTTTTTTTGTGGGGTTAATTCCACTTTATCCCTTCAAACTACACACGAAATCCCACTTAAATCCCTGAACTTTAAAATGGGACATTTAAGTCCCTAAACTACAAAATCTAACCCACTTAAATAAAATCCGTGACGGAATCCAAAAAATTGACGGTAGCTTAAGGATGTGGGGGGCACGCTCCATTAGTGTGTATGTGTAATTGTTATAAACCAAAAAAGTAGGGATATAAAGGTATTTTCACACTTTTTTTTTCATTTTTTCTTTTTCCTATTCTTCTTCTTCCCTTATCTGCCGCCACTGACATCTCCAGTCCTATGCTTTTGTTCAATGGCCTCCAAGCATTTTTCATCTTTTATTTACCAATTCAAAACTGTTTCAGTCAAATCCCACTTCATATTCCAAATCTGCAACCGTATTCCAAAAATCGTCGAAGTCTCACAAAAAACGTGTCTAATCTGACCACTAAATTTCTTGTCAAATTCACTTCCATGAAATTCCTTTTTGTTGAATTCGAATTGTTCTTGGGGCGGCTGTGATTTCTGCGAGATCTGCAGTAGTACTTCTAAGGGACTGGTGGTGAAGTGGAAGATAGACTTAGCATTTGCTAGCGTCATCCTGCTATTTACAAGAACCCTACTTCATTTCTTACCAGAATCCCACGAAAATGTTGTGGTCAAAGACTCCAAGAAGCAAGGTGGACTTATTGGTGCTGGTGGCGGTGAGCTAGTTAATGTCAAGATAATTAAGGGATTTAGAGTCAGAAACTTTTCGGATGGAAAGGCAGCCATCAAATACTGGTATGAGCCACTTCTTAAGCTGCCATAATCTGGATTTGTGATGAGGAGGGCTAGTCTAATAAGGTACAAGCAATATTGGGTTGGTGATGGGTAACGAAGATGATGATCTCTTGGCAGCAGCTTTTCAAGGGGATGAAGAAAAGGTTTCTGGTGAACCTATAGCAGAATTGTTAAGCAAGAAGAATTGTGGAAGAGTCTCTAAAAACACCTCCACTGGAGGTTGCAGGATTGGAGTTTTCTGGAGGAGATTCGGATCTGTCCTGGGTTCTCATCAAAACTTGCTCCACCATGTCCTTATCTGCACTAGCAGACTAGCTCACCTAGTCCAACATTCTAAAGCTGCAGCCATGGCTTTTGTACAAGTAGAACTGGAACCAAAAGCCTAATAGCATCAGTATCATGCCGTAAGCATAGACATATAAGAATAGAAGCTTTTGAAGGTTGTTAAAGTTTTGTCTTTTGGAGATATCTTGATAATAGTAGCAATAGGATTGGAGCCGTCAGTGGTGGCGGATGAGGGAAGAAGAAGAATAGGAAAAAGAAAAAAAAGAAAAAACAAAAGGAAAGATGAGGGAGAAGGGAGAAAGGGAGTAAAATTACCTTTATGTCCCTACTTTTTTGGTTTATTACAATTACACGTAGACGCTGATGGAGCGTGCCCCCCACGTCCTTAAGCTACCGTCAATTTTTTGGATTCTGTCACGGATTTTATTTAAGTGGGTTAAATTTTGTAGTTTAGGGACTTAAATGTTCCATTTTAAAGTTCAGGGATTTAAGTGGAATTTCGTGTATAGTTTGAGGGGACAAAGTGGAATTAACCCTTTTTTGTGTAACCTAATACTCTTCGAAAATGTTGGAGAATAGTGGGAGAGACATTCTCTAGGCGAAAGTGTAATTCGAGTTCAAGCCTTTCTATTTCTTTTTTTTGTAAGGTTTGAAGTCTTTTCTTAAATCAAAAAGAAAAACTTAATAATACATGTATTTTATACATTTGACTTTAAACTTAAAATTTTGGAGTTTGTTTGATGTGTAATCCTTATAAACTTCTCTCCTTAAATGAAAAAGAAAAGCTTAATAATACGTGTATTTTATATATTTGACTTCAAACTTAAAATTTTCAAGTTTGTTTGATGTGCAGATACTTATAAACTTTTGTGATACAATTCACTCTCCTTCCATCTCTCACCACTTCTACTGGACAGAATGGTTTGAATGGTACAGGGGTAGGGAGTGCAAGTGAGAGATTCGGAATTCGAAACCTCCCACATAAAAAAAAAAAAAGTAACAAACATTTTCATTTCTCTCTCTTTCTTTTCTTTTCTTTGCTTTCCATTTTAAACTACCAAACAAAGGACATTAATCAATTTCCCACAATTTCTTTTTTCTTATCTCCACTACCTTCCATTCAATCTCACTTCTATATTACGTCCAATTTGATCTAATTATTGTACTTATTAGTTTTAAATTATAATTTACTTCTTTTGATTTTGTACATTATGACATGACATTCCTAACATTTTAAAATATCCTTATAAACTCCTATGATTTTATGTGAAGTAGAGAAATGGGCGAAAGCAAGTCTAGTTATCGTGATTGGCCTAGTGCTCCAAAATGCTATAATAAGATTATAATTTCCATTTAATCCTCTTGTTCTTTCACATATATCCGCATAATCTCCTTATAGTTTTATGCAAAGTGGTTAGATCCTATTATATTTAGTACTTAAATAAGAGCAACATTAACATTCCTACTAATAATGCTACGGTGGTTTCTTTTCCTCAAATTTCCAATTTACATTAAACTACATGGAGCTATTGTGGATATTTTGAAATGTTAAAAATATCATGTGATAATAGACAAAATTATAAGGTAGCACACGATAGCTAACCCTAGAATAATAGTTGGTATTAATCAAATTATATTCTTGTACCATGTAAAATCAAAATATTTTATTTATATGCACCAAGATTTTCACGAATTCAACATTACAATGTGATTGTGCTCTAATAATGTAGCAAATACAATAATCGCAAAAAAGTCGGACAAAACCACAACCGCTCCTGCCCAAAACAATTAAGGCGGATTTAAATATAAAGCAAGAATACTTCCTTAATTGTTTTTTAATTGGTAGGAATACCTCCTTGATTTTTCGCCTTTTTATTTTCTTTTTCCAGTTTTATGGGGCTCAAGCCTTAGATATTCTTCCCTAAGCCAAATCAAGTGTGCATATAATTTCAATTCCATGAAACCCAGAGGATTCTGAAAGAGCTATATCCAAAATTGCATATTGAAATTCTCTTTTGCTAAAAAGTATGGGACGCTAAGAAGCCAACTTCAAAATATCTCCTTTTGGCCAACTTGAATACCACCTCGGCAAAAAGTAAAAAAGAAAACCACATCGGCAATGGTACAGTGAGGCGCTTAACAGCTAGAGGACAAGAGATGAACTTTTTAGATTTTATTACTACACCCTCAAGAGTTGCCGGCTTTTGAGGACTGTTCTGGGATTAGGTTTGTAATTTGACAAAAAAAAATTGGTCAAAAGGAAATGATTTCGGCAGCACTTTTTTTTTTTTTTTTTTTTGAGGGTGAGGGTGCAGCATTTATTATTCAAGTTCAAGAGGACTTTAGGTACCGTTTGACCATAAAATCATTTCCCACTTTTCTCCTTGCATGTCTGGAGCCTTTGTGATACCAAGAAACCAATTCAAGATGCTTCCAATATAAATTGATTTTGGATAATTCTAAAGCTTGTCAATTGTCATTCCTTCTCTTGCCCCATCCTTGAATAATACGTTTAAAATCATCTGTCTCGAATTTTATCTCTGTACCGTCTCTGTTTAATTATCACGTGTATTGATTAATAACTCTTAGTATTCCATTGTGGATGATTTGTTTAACTATTACATGTATTGATTAATAACTCTTAGCATTTCATTGTGAATGAGTCATGAGTTATTAATCAATACACATGATAATTAAACAGAGAAGAGTCGTCCATAATGGAATGCTAAGAGTTATTAATCAATACACGTAATAGTTAAACAGAGACGATACAGAGAAAAAATTCAGAACAGACGATTTCAAGCGTATTAAAACACCCACAATTTCTGTTGAACTGGAAGCTTTGTGATTCATCCACAATGAAATGTTAAAAGTTATTAATCAATACACGTGGTAGTTAAACAGAGACGGTACAGAGACAAAATAGAGGACAGACGATTTCAAGCATATTAAACAACATCCCCCCCCCCCCCCCCCCCCAATTTCTGTTAAGCTGAAAGCTTTGTGCTTTAGTAAGCTATTTATTATTTCTCATATCCAGTTTTTGATGTGATTTGGGAACTTATTTGTCTTTGTACATTCAAATGTCTTGCTTCAAAAAAAAAAATTACATTCAAATGTTCATGTCTGCTACTGCCACATAATTCTCTTGGATCTATTTCATATGCAAAGTGTCTATTTTTACATCTTTTGCAAAATCTTGTATAATCTGTATAACACCAATATACAGCACGAACGACTCTTCAGACCCTGTAATTTCAAAAGGTTCTAGAGGACAGATGCTTGAAAGAATAAAGTAAACAATAATGCCCATCCAACATTAAATCTGCACAACTCAGCTCTATAGCAATTTACATCGACAAATTAGCAAGTTCATTGACAAAAAATTACATGTTTAGCGTAAATTTCATGATCACAATGTAGTTTCCGGCCAATACCACCAAAAAACTTCAAGAGCATGATCTATTTTTATATCCACCATTGAAGCACCTGCAACAAGAGAGTTCTATGCAGGTATCCAGCAAGAGGGAGCACAGATAATCTTCCCTTTCCATCGCTGAAGCATCCAAAAACCATCTTCATCAAACATGAAACTCTTGTGGTAGTCTTCTTTAGCTTTGCTTCTTAGTTCCTTTATAAGATCCTGATTCAGTCATTTATGTGTTTCTGCCCTTAATTTTGGTCAGATGGGCAGGTATTTAGGAAGGACTTCTGTGACGATAAGGAATTTGTGGATCTAATGCCTGACGCTATCCCATTACACTCCACTGAACATCTCAAGCAGATTTTAATCCTAAAAATCAACAATGAGGAATATGAATTCAAGGTGATAGAGTAGCTTTTGCAGAATGTGAAATGCTTAAAGAAAATGACTCTTGGTGGACTTACAAAACCTTCAGAGCCCCAACAATAAGTTTGCAATAGGATATTATCCTTCAAGAAATGCTCCGAGAATTGCCAGATTCTGTTCAAGGATAAGTTGCCATGAACTTCTGGTAAAATTCATGTCGGAACAAGGATTTTTCGCTTGATATTTCTTCCTTGACATCTTTTCTGATTTGCCATGGTAAACATTGACCTATTCGGGACCTCGCTGAATTAATGTTAATCTGAACTTGCAATCAGATCATTATATCCGCGTCTACAGGTGATGTTCCCCAATTCCCAAGTGAATCTGATTAGCAGTTGCGTTAAATAGTACTTCAGTTAATAATACAAGAAAAATTTCTGGATTCTGTAGTGTGAATGGAGCAAAATGCTACATTTTCGATGACAGAATACTAAAGCACAAGGGAATTCAACAACTATACCTATTTAGTCTCCTGTGTTTATGTTTGTCATTGAGTTGCCTGAAGCCAGCCCACTTTTTTGTCTTGGTCCACTCAAAAATCTCTTTTAGCATCTTCTGCAGACTCTTGCATAATCTCTATCAAGTATAAAATCAATATACAGCAAGAACAACTGTTGGACCCCGTAACCTCGATAAATTCCAGAGACAGATACTTGAAAGAACAAAACACAGTAGCCTCGTAAAAGTCACAAAAATAAACCATATTAACCATCCAACATACACAAGCCAGCTCTATGGAAAATTGCATCAACATATTAACAATTTCACCAACAAAAGGATATATGTGCATAGTAAATTTCATGATCACAATGTAGTTTCAGGCCAGTACCAAAAAAAAAAAAAAACTTGCAGAGCTTGAACTATTGGTCTCATGTTCTCACACATCCACCAGAGATGCACCTGCAAGTTAATGGGGGGTAGAGAGAGAGAGGTCTATGCAGGCACCCAGGGAGAGCAAGCGCATATGACCTTCCCTTTCCATCCCTGAAGCAACCAACAACCATCCTCATCAAACATGAAATCTTTGTGGTAGCCTTCTTTAACTTTGCTTCTTAGTTCCTTCATAAGATCTTGATTTAAGGGAAGTTGCCTGAAGCCAGCCCTCTTATAACGAGCTTGCCACTGTTTGTATGTCTCACACCTCTCAACCCTAGCCAAGCCCTCACATGCAACAATATTGAAAATTTCAGTTCCTAGAAATTCTTGTTCAAATTTCATCCTCTGCCCATCTTTTCTCGGTAAATTGTTATCAAGAACATCAAAAATAGTGGAAAAGAAGAAAAGGGCTTCTCGGAAACGGGAGAGAAAGAAAGGACCAGAAAGTTGTGCACTAAGAACTTCAGTTACAAGAATATCGGGATTCATAGTCCTGATCAAGCTTAAAATTGCATCCCTCGGACATTCATTCCCCACTAACTCATCCAAAATGTTCTTTGAATCAAACTGAAAGGCCACTGCAAGCACTTCATTCCTTTTAAGTTTCAGCTCCTCAATTGTGATTTTCTCCCAGTTTCTTGTTGCTATTGCTTGGTACTCAAACGGCACATTAAACCTTTTGCAGTATTTTGCCAAGCGGTGACCTGTCTGCTCTATTTTTGCTGCTGGCCTAAGTCCAGGTTGGGGAAAGTTTATTCCTGTAATGCGTAACTTGGGAGGCCCACCATCTTTGTTAGATAGCCGTTGGATGAGATTAGGCCACTGGAAGCCAAATGTGATTCCAAAATCAACAATGTGAAGTGTTGTAGCATTTGATGCTGCTTCCAGAATCATTTTGTTTGCAAAGAAAGCATAAATCTGCCTGAATGGAGCACAAAAAAAAACCCTTAAGGCTTTCAACTCCTCAGAAGTTGCAATTGGCTTGGAAGTCAAGGCAGCATGCAGGTCATGTCCATTGCCTGCCAGCCGTGCCTCAAGAGCATTGACAAATATGAAGGCCAGCCTCTGATGTGGGTCGCCACTACTGGAAGCATGCTGCCTAAGCAGCTTAAGTTGTTCATTTGCAGTGCTATGATCATCACTGGCAACAAACTGTGCACAACTAATTAACATTGCAATGAGATCAAAAGGTCCACCATCAGTAACCTGCCTTTCAGTTTGACTCTTTCCAACATGAGATCTGTGAAGCAATTGATCATTGTGCAAGGTCTCAGAGAATCCATGGGACGGTTTGACATCACCATAAAGCAGTGCTCTTTCAATTGTTTCTGACAATTCAACGTCTTCCTCATAGAGTGTAGACTGCTTGTTGCTTCTTCTAATGTATGAATCACTATCATCCAGGTATTGATGCTTCCTTCCTCGCAATCCATTATTCAATTTCTCCTCCTTATCTTTATTTCCCTTGGCCACAAGCTCCGCATTCTTCATTTCTGATGGGAATGTGTACTTGTCTAAATCAATAACCAATTGATTCCCAGTTGGAAGAAATTTGTTGCCTTCCTCCAACCCTTTCTCGAATTGCAACATGGTTCTACTATCACTGTAGAAACTGGAAACAAGATTCTTATCAGTTAGAGATCCGACCTGCCCATCTCCACAGATAGTCAAATTCTTCAGCTGAGGAGGAGACTCGATTGAATTTGTCTGGAAAGATGACTCCAAAGAGTTACCCAGAGGACAATGCTGTTTTGCAGGCCACTCATTAGGATCAAGAACTGGCGAGGGGGCAGCAGAAATGCTACTTCTGCTGCTGTTCCTAGAATCCTTAGTGGAACTTTCACTAAAGCCCTCTGGGGTTTGTGCATTTCTTTCAAGGGCTGCAACAGATGTTTCAAGAGGTGAAGGAGAGTAGTTCTCGCCAAGAATTTCGTAGAAAGATTTTTCTGCAGCTTGGATAGCTAATGGATCATGGGACATACTTGGCTGCTCATCCACATTCTCCTCCATGAGCATCTGGTTAATGTATTTGAGCACAGGGTAGAACTGATGCTCATCAGGAAAGTCAAATTCCGAGCTCATGTTATAAAAAGGAGAATAAGTACTAGGATCCTCCGAACGAAGACTTGCATAAACAGTATCACCATCGAATCCAAAGCCATTTACGGGATCCAACGATTCCTGGAATTGCAAATTAAAATTAGACTGCTTCAATCTTGAAAAAACATTCCCTTCGTCAATTCCAGAGCCATTCACATCAGGAAACTGGTGGTCCATAATTATCTAAGCTTTTATAACCTAGATCAGAGTTCAAGAATCGAGTCATTACCCTCGTAAAACAAGACCTGTAACAATCAACTTTTCCCACATATTCCCTAAACCAACGAAACAATCAAGCTGGTTTACATCATAATCCCAAACTAGCAACCTCCTAAGTGGACACTTTCTTTTGATTCTTGTCACACACATAAGTTCCAAGTTTCAACCATTCCAAAAGATACTAGCAACCTCCTAAGTGGACACTTTCTTTTGATTCTTGTCACACACATAAGTTCCAAGTTTCAACCATTCCAAAAGATACAAGATGTATGTGTTTATTGGGAATTTTTTATTCAATTTTTCCCCTAAATTACAAAAAAAAAAAAAAAAAAACCACTGCTGTATGAGAGGCAATTTTTTGAAACAATAGTTCCTGTGAAGAATCCCAGAAGAATCTTTTATTATTTTAAGAACAGTAAAAACTACCCAAAAAAATTCAGAAAAATTGCAACAAAAAAAGAAGCTATTTATGCGACAGTTAAAACAATAAATAAAATGTAAGCTTTGGAAGGAAATCAAGCAAAGCACATAAGCCTTACAGGTGAAGTCATGTTTTCTCCTTCAGAATTCAGACTAGTCTTTGACTCCACTGGTTTCATTTCATTTGGACGGCAAACAATTATTTTCTAACTTCAGAGAATTTCAGTTCTAAACGGAGTTATTATCATAAAGTCGACTTTCTAACAAAATCGATCGGTTTAAACTATCATCGTCACGAGCAAGTGCATAAATATACTCTTAAAATTCTGAAAGATAACCCAATTCGAGGAAGTTTCATAGAACATCCTCAGAAGACTAACGCCGTTGGTATGACTGACGGTTTCGTTCCGACACTGCCTTGTGAGGGCAAAAGCCGCCCTTAGTTTATGTCTATGGTACACAATTATTTTATGTTTTTTATCTAACGATAATATGTGATTTATGCTATTCTACAAGAAATGATATATTAAAGAAGACGTGTAATGGATTAACAGATAAATAGATCTAACTAAATTAAGATTAAAGAGACTGTATAAGGGATCGGCGGATAAACAAATCCGATAAAATTAAAACTATAGAAATTATATAAAGAATCAACAGATAAATAAATATGATTATATTAAAATATGTTTTAACAACTTCTTTAAATTTATTTTAAAGTAGATGTAATTTGAACTTTCCACTTAAAAGGGCACATCTTTTGGTGGCCCAGTGGTGGACTTTATTTTATGCTGTCATTCAATGAGTTTCCAATAAAAGTAAGGTACGGCATGAAGACTTCCACAACATTCCATAATCAGTACATTGCCTACAAAATTGGCTGTCGAGGTGAACCGTGAAGGCGGAAAGTTATTTCAAAATGCCCAATCATATTATGTCTATACATTTTATATAATTTTCAAGATTTCTCAAAAAAAAAAAAAAAATTTACCATGAAAATTCGACTAAGATTTGACATTTGCCAATGACTAATTTAATGCTTTCACACTAACTTGACTTAGATAAGTTTTCATAAAGTTTGAACTGAAAGCTTGTCTCACAAAAGACAAAATACACTCGAAAAAAATGTTATGTTTGAATTACATAATAATATTATTTTCATCTTATTTACATACACTGATTTGCTTGTATCATCAATATATTTTTTAATTACTTTTTTTTATCTCATATACATCACATAAAAAAAATATTATAGTATTTTTTCACAAAATTGTCACAAATAATTTACTATCCCAAATTGACACCAAACCGACTAATTCAAAATCCTATGTAGGCTAAAATGCTCTACTCTAACAACTCCACAATTTTTTATAGCAAGTTTCTAAATCCAACACAATAACATTGCTGCAGAGTCAAAGTTCATTATACCCATAATTTAATACAACAAAACAAAACTCGAATGGACTAATCAACGATATAAATGCAATGTACTTCGGCTTTTCTACACCCTATAGAGTCCATAACATACAAACGTTCATAACCCAATTTTTCGTCCATTTAATTATTTTTTATGTGCTAGAAGTGAATTGTGTTCATGAGGGTATTATTTTTCCGAGGATGTTTTAGGTTGACATTCTAGAATACAAATGGAAATCAAGGTCAGAATCATTAGCATATCATTAGTTTGATATCCATTTCTAACTCTCGAAGCCATTGACAAAGAATCTCCAAGTCCTTCTACAAGAAGTCAAGTCCATATTTTTTTCCCTTCTCCATTTTTCTAAGCCAATGACATTGCTTGCGAAGCTTTAATTTTCACCAAAGAATGTTCCTCAATTCCCAATCTTTTATCTCCAAAAAGAGTTCCGAGTGATTTCCATTTATTTTGCAAAAACAATATACCATAACTTGCAAAATTTTAATTGAAATTGTCAAAGTCGTAGCTGGAATTCAAGGAACAAGATGGAGTTGCAGAGACTAAACATTTTTGAGGGAATATACGTGAATAAATAAAATATTATAGGAGTGTAAATCTTCTTTTACAGGCACATTCCATATGTGCATAAGGAAATTTATCGAGATAGAAATTTTCCTAAGTTCAAAATTTAGAATTAATAATTGCATTCTCAAAACTTGAAAAAAAAAAAGATTATTTTCGTGTGGCATGTCCTACATGCTATGTTTTCAGACTCGGACCGGGACTCGACTCGGTCGAGGTCAGAGGTCAGGGGTCAATGGGTTCGACCGGGGTCGATAGGGAGTCGACCCGGATGACGTCATATATACGTCATATATATATATATATATATATATATATATATATATATACCTGCAAATCAAATTTATAAAATATAACCAAAGAACCCAATTATCATCTAAATTTATATCCAATTCATCAAACAATTCACCAAATTCATTCAAACTCACAAAATTTATAAAATAGAAATCCCATACATGTTTAATCCTTAACAAATAGCAATCCAAAGAACGTTGAAAATATTAGATAATTTAAAAAATATCCTATAAATGAAAATCTACAGCAATTATTACACATGAAAATAAATTGTAAAGTATTTTACATATTTTACATAAATGAAAATATACAGCAATTATTCTACATATTTTATTGGTTTTCAGATCTCATCAGCAATATAGTATTTGAAACATACAAGGGCCAGCTACTCTTTGCCCCCTACACTGTATGTGAAGTGTACCTTAGAGAAGTCAAAGCAATGGAGCCCAAGAAATCAAGTACATCAAACCTAGGAGACTACCATGGGATCGGAGATTTTTGGCAAGCAGGAAAAGAAGTAATGAAGAAAATTAACTGCCTTTACAGTAGCATCTCTCAATCAGATGCATCCATGATAATTCTGAGTCTTCATGGTATCAATCATCTTGATGATAAGCCAGATCAAGAGTGCTTTTTTTTTGTGAGAGCTAATGACAATTTCCTTAGAGGTGTCCTTTTTGTGGATTAAAGACTCTGACCATTGCTAAGTAAATGCTTTACAACTACATTGTATTGAATTTTCCAACCAAACGAATATGACAGCCTTAGATTATGCTGAGAACAATGATATCCTACTGATTACGTATAAACTTTTTCCATTCTCAATAGCCCAGTGTTCAAGTCCTCACCCTTAGCACGCCATTATAACTAAGTCAACAAAGCTAAAATAGGGAAAGATACAATACTGTAAAAAGGCAGACCCAGAAGTAAAACCAATCCAAAATGGCAGCACAAGTTCTATAGAAGCCCATGGAAACTTAGCAAACATCCGGAAAGTGTGAAAGTCAATAGAACAAGACATTGATACACCAAAGGCATTCGGATTTAAAGTGTCCGGATTCACCCCATCCATACTCTAAAAAAAAGCTAGGTAAAGGTAAATTTTCTGCAGGTAGTCCCCTTTTCAGCAAAAAACGAAGACTTTCATGATTAGGATAAAGTGTTCACGACAATTGACATGATCAAAGCTAGAAAAATTATTCGATGTATGCTACTATTACATGAATTTAGAAGCGCTGACAGCGTTAGAAATAGATGGAAACAGGTTAATTGGGCTGATGAACAAGGACTACCCACATCAAAATCGCAAACCAGAAACTGTGTGTCTTTGCCTCAACTGAACTAATTCACTGGCTGCCACTGAAGGTGGTCTCTCTTCCTCAACAGGCCTTTCACTCCGCAGGTGAATCTCAAGCGACAACGGTGGAGGCTTTTAGATTTAGGGTTATTGGGCTGAAGAAGAAAGAAAGAAAACTTCGGAAAGAGAAGCAGAGGAGCGACCAAGAGTTTTGTTCATTTCGTCTGAGTGTCGGTCAGTCAAATTTTTGACTGAAAAAAAAGGCCAAAAAAGGCAACAAAAAAAAAACAGGGGTTGATCTAATTTTCCGGTTCACCGGTCAAATTTTCCGGTTCACCGGTTTATGACCGGGTTTGACCGAGTTTTTAATATCCGAGTTTCTTATCTAGCTCGGACCGGATGCCTGGCCGGTTCTCGGTTCCACTGGCCGGTCCGGTCCGAGTCTGTAAAAACAGCCTACATGTACATCCACATAAGAAGTGAAACATCAGTGTTCTATTCTTTCTAAAAATAGAAAGAAATTCTTAGAAAAAGTTAGTAGCACAAACAATCCTTGTGTTTTTGAGCCGTTTGAAAAAATAATAGAAGTACTTTAACAAGAAAATAACTGGATTTACATTTCATAAAAACCAAGAAAAAAAACTACCAAAAAAAAAAAGAGTCAAGACAAAACCCTTAAGGAAATATTGTGTAGGTGAATGGGTAAAGATGAACAAAAAACAAAATATTTCTTATTTGAAAAAGAAAATACTAAATACTATTTCTTTTCCATAGAAATTTTGTCTTTGCAAGGAGATTTCTTTCCTTATTCTTCTTTACAATATTTTTCTTGCCAAAATATTCTTAATTTTTACAACATGCTTGTGATTGTGAGATGATGCACTTGTACATCCTGTCCACAATAGGCCCTCTAAAAGTACTAAGCAGTGGCTCCATGGCATTTACATTTACAATTGACAAGTTCATCAAGAAAAAGTCACAATAAAAAACTAAATTTCATTATCACAGGGTAGTCTCAGGCCTGTACCACTAAACACCTTAAGAGCCTTTACCACTCAAGTTTTTATCATATATCCAGAGAAGCACCTGGAAGTTCATGGAACAGATACTCTATGCAGGAATCCAGCAAGAGCAAGCACTGATAATCTTCCCTTTCCATCCCTGAAGCATCCAACAACCGTCTTCATCCAACATGAAATCTTTGTGGTAGGCTTTTTTAACTTTGCCTCTTAGTTCCTTCAACAGATCCTGATTCAAGGGAAGTTGCCTGAAGCCAGCCCTGTTATAACGAGCATGCCACTTTCTGTAAGTCTCGCACCTCTCAACCCGCGCTAAGCCCTCACATGCAACGATGTTCAACAATTGAGTTCCTAGAAATTCTTGTTCAAATTTCATCCGCTGTGCATCTTTTCGTGGTAGATTGTTATCAATAGCGTCAAACATGGTGAGGAAAAAGGAAAGGGCATCCCGGAATCGAGTGAGAAAGAAAGGACCAGAGAGTTGTGCACTAAGAACATCTGTTACAAGAATATCTGGATTCATCGCCCTGATTAAGCTTAAAACTGCATCCCTTGGACATTCACCCTCCACCATGTCATCAGATATGTTCTTTAAGCCAAACTGACAGGCCACTGCAAGTACTTCATTTCTTGTAAGTTTCAACTCCTCAATTGTGATTTTGTCCCAATTTCTTGTTGCTATTGCTTGGTACTCGAACGGTACATTAAACCTTTCACAGTATTTTGCCAAGCGGTGACCTGTCTGCTGCATGCTTTCTGCTGGCCTAAAACCTGGTTGGGGGAAGTCTATTCCTGTAATGCGGAGCTTGGGAGGCCCGCCATCTCTGTTAGATAACTGTTGAATGAGAGTAGGCCACTGGAAGCCAAATGTGATGCCAAAATCAACTATATGAAGTATTGTGGCTCTTGATGCTGCTTCCAGAATCATTTCATTTGCAAAGAAAGAAAATGTCGGCCGTAATGGAGAACAAAGATACACCCTGTAGGCTTTCAACTGGTCAGCAGTTGAAATTCGCTTGGAAGTTAAGGCAACATGCAGGTCTCTTCCAGTGCCTGCCAACCTTGCCTCGAGAGCATTGACAAGTATAAAAGCTAGCCTCTGGTGTGGGTCGCCAAGACAAGAAGCATGCTGCCTAATTTGCTTCAGTTTCTCAGTTGCAGTCCTATGATCATCAGCAGCAACAAACTGTGCACAACTAATTAACAATCCAAAGAGATCAAGAGCTTCACCCTCAGCGCCCAGCCTTTTCTCTGGACTCATTCCGACACGAGATCTATGAAGAAATTTACTCCTAGACAAGGTCTTGAATGATCCATTTGGTTGTTCGACATCAACATCAGAATACGCTTCTAGGCCTTTGGAATCAGCATGAAGCAGTACTCTGTCAAGTAGTTCTGATAATTCCACCTCTTCCTCACTGGTTGCGGATTGCTTGTTGCTTCTTCCCCTGAGTGAATCATCATCGTCCTGATTTTGATGCTTCCTTCCTCCTGATATTTCAGCCAATTTTTCCACCTCATCTTTCTTTTTTTCGGCCAGAAGCTCCAGTTTTAATGATAGCGTATGCTTGTCTAAATCAACAACTAATTGATTCCCTGAAGGAAGGAATTTTTTACCTTCCTCTAGCCCTCTCTTAAATAGCATCATGGTTTCATGATTACTGTAGAAACTCGGAATAAGATTTTCATCTGTGAGAGATGCCACCTGCCCATTTCCACAGATAGTCGAATTCTTCAGCATATGAAGGCACTGGACTGAATTGGTGTGGAAGGATGACTTGCAAGAGTTAACCAGATGATGACCTTGTTTCCCAGATAACTCACTGAGCTCAGGAATTGGCCATGAGGCAGCAGAATTGCTACCACTATCGCTGCAGTTTGCGACATGGTTACTTGAACTTTCGCTGAAGCAATCTGGGGTATGTGCATTATTTTCAAGGGCTGTTACAAATGTTGCACGAGGCGAATGAGGATAGTTCTTGCCAAGAATTTCGTACAAGGATTTCTCGGCAGCTTGGAGAGCTAATGGATCAGTGGACATGCTTTGTTGCTCTTCCAGATTCTCCTCCATGAGCATCTGGTTAATGTGTTTGAGCACAGGATAGCACTCATGTTCATCAGGAAAGTCAACCTCAGTGCTCACGTTAAAAAAGGGAGCAAAACTGCTAGGATCCAGAGGTTCCGGATCAAGACTTCCAAAAACAATACCATCATTGAAACCAAAGCGCTTTACAGGATCCCACACTTTCTGTAATTGGAAATTTAACTCAGATTGCTCCAAAGAGGATACTACAGTCCCATCAGATCCAGAGCCATTCAAATTCAGGAACTGGTGATCCATAACTATCTTTGCTTTTCATACAACCTATTGTCAAAGTTCAACAATGGAGTCATTGACCTCGAATAACACGACCTGAAATGATAAACTTTTCATATCTATAGACTAAACTCCACAAAATAATCAAAGTTATCATCAATCATAATCCCAACTTGCAATAATTTTATGAAGGGAAAAAAAAAGTCACTGGAGCTGGTATGCAAAAAGAGTCTGTACGCGAAACTTACAGGCAAAATCATGTTCTCTTCTTCATGCTAGTGAATGTGATTCCTCTGCTTTCCTTGAGGAAGCAACTATCATCTCTGGGAATTGCATATATTTGTCTCCTGTACAAGTGGGATCAAGAGGTCAATCATTATCCCCTGTTTTAAATATAGAGCCTAGTATTATCATATTTGTTAGCTACTACATAGGGGCACATTTCTCAAATCAACCAGGTCATTAGATAAAACAAAAAGTCACACTATTCAGTCTGGTCAAAAAGTGAATATAAATTAGTAAATGGTTCACTGAACTGGCATGAAGAAACGGATACAACTCCGGACCAATTTTTGGTACCAGATTTTGTCCCAGATAATATTCAAACTGACTTAGAACGGCTAACCAATAAAATAAAAAGAAAGAAAGCGATGGTTTGCTACAATAATATTATGGTTGAGTAGCCCCTCCGTTTGAGTAATTTTAATCCATAATACTCTCTCGTCCCATTAAAATATCATACTTTTTATTTTACAATATTTCAAAATATTTTTATATTAACAAAATCAAAGCACCTTCTACTCTTTCCTTTTTTTCTTTAATCATATACATGTTATTAATCAAACTCAAATTTTAAAATTATAAGAGTAAGATTGAAAAAAAATATATACATATTACAATCAAACTATATGACCTGTTTGGCAAACAAATTTTTAGTCAAATTTATCTGCTATAATTTTAACTATATTAATTTTTAAAAATTTTTAAATTATATATTTTAAAATATTCAAAAATTTACATACTTTAAAATTTTTTCCTCCAACTTTAATCATCAATTAAGTTACAGTAAAGTTTTAAATAAATACCAAAAACACTCATTTGCCAAACAGTCCATTATTCTTAAAGAGTTTCCTAAACATAATAAACAAATTAGCATCGACGGAGTACGGTTTGCAACTCGTCCGAGGGACTGTAGCCGGAACAGTTTATGCCGGTACGAAAACGACACCTGATGCATTGATTCAATTCACAGATAAAAAATCATGACACCGAGAACTCAGCCGATATGCCTCGATTTGCTCTGTTGCAACGGAAATCAGTGATCTCGGGCGAGTCTCACTGAGTCAACTCGGTTATCCGAATTTGAAACTTTAAAAAAAAAAAAAAAAAAAACTTCGCGACAAAGTACCATGGCACAATCCGGAAGCAGACAAGATGACGCAGATTTAGAAAATGGAAACACACAACTTGGAAAGATATTAATCAAGCAATCCAGCTCACATCTGCCCACTTAATAATACAACACTTGCGTGGATTGAGGATGTAATTTGTGAGACAAAAGAGGAAGCTCTAATCATTGAATGATTGAGTTTTCAGAAGTGTTTCTATTCAAATTAGAGACGAAAGAGGAAGCTTCAATCATTAAATAATTGAGTTTTCAGAAGTGTTTCTGTTCAAATTACACACAGAGGAGAGGGGAATGGCTAAGGAGGAAAAGGAAAAGGGAATGGAAGACTGGTCGGGGAAGGAGAACGATGAATTTGGTGGTGGAGGGAACCGAGTTATGGGCTAAATTTGTTTAAGAAACAAAAGAGTTAGCCCATTTGAATCCAAAAAGAAAGTCCTTTTTCGGTAGATAACAAGAAAGTCCCTGAATAAGCAGGCTGTATGGATATAGCCTATGAGAATGTAATTTTGGCCCAAATGAAGTTCCATGTTTTGGTCCAAGTTCGTCTAAAACAGTATTACTGTTTTCATAAAATTAGTTATTATCCATATTTAGGTGGATATATGTAGATAGTTAACAAATTTAATCTGTTCATTTTACTTATCAGTGTATTTTCTATTTTAATAGTCTTGTAAAATTTTTAAAATCTTTATATGTGAAGATATCATATCACTTGATGCACGATCGATATTCCGACCTATGTGAATCAATTGTATTTGTGACTGCGACTAAGACTGCAATGGCAAATTATGATACCTATAGAATTTTCTCTAAAGCTACTTTGGGCTATAGAGTCTAATAGTGAGAGTAGGGTTGCAAACGAATCGAGTCGCTCGCGAGCGACTCGTGAGCGGCTCGAGTCAAATTCGAGTTCGAACTCGAGTTCAGAATATTAAGCTCGTTAGCTCGCGAGCCGGCTCGCAAGCTTGAGTATATATATATATATATATATTTTTATTTTTTTTTTATTTTTATTTAATAATAAAATTACGTATATTATTTTTATTTTTTATTTTCATAGTAAAATTACGTATATATCCTTAATATTTTATTATTTATTAAGAAAAAAATATTATTTTATTTATTTTTTAAAAAATAAAATAATTATTTTTTATTTTTTTTTGAGCTCGAGCTTGGCTCGACTTGATTCGAGTCGAGCTCGAGCTTGAAAATTGCCGGCTCGTCGAGCTCGAGCTTGGTAAAATTCAGTCGAGACTCGGCTCAATTAGCTCAAAACTTGACTCGGCTCGACTCGTTTGCAGCCCTAAGTGAGAGTGACGAACAGGAATCAAACCATTTGCACCCGACACTGTAATAAGGAAAAAAGAAAGAAGCCATACGCAGCATTTTGGATTGTAAGTTTTTAAATTTTTTGTATCTATATATATATATATATATATATATATACTGTAGTGATATAACATATATGAAGTAAAAAGTTAAATGAAAAAATTTTAAAGGAAATTTTCTTTGAAAACTCGCAATTCAAACAACGTTGTGTTTGTTTATATAAATAATATCTATCTAGTAATTATTTATTTATTACTTTTCCTGTTTTTCAACATCTAATATATGCATAATACTTTTTTAAATTTACACTTCTTGCCTTAAACTATGAAGTATATGATAATTCAACTTGTAAACTTTCAGAGCTTTTCCTTTTGGGTTATTGTCACTTTACCTTCTTGGCGTTTGGTATCACTATCAATTTCTCCCTTAACATTATTTTTTAGTCACTTTACCCATAAAACTAACAGTCAAACATAATAAAGTTTGTTAATTCAAGTGAAAAGATATGTTTATCTCTTAAAATTATTATCACTTTACCTCCCATAAACTATAACCTTATTATCAATTTACCGCTAGAGTTATGTTTTAGGTGATTTATTCCACCATTAAACGAATTTAGTAAGTTAAAAAAATGTCAAAAGAAAGTACCCTCCTCTTTGTATAATAAAAATAATAAAAATAATAAAAAATTTAAAGTGGCTGTTCTCCTTTTTCAATATCAAGAAAAAAGTCAAAGTATTAATCTCTTTTCTCTTGGCAATCTTATGAATATTAAAAAAAGAATAGAAGGTAAGGAGGGAAAGAGAGAGAGGTCAATTCTTTTTTTTTTTTAAATACAAATAAGAAATAATTCAATATTTTTATTAATTTAAAATTACTTCACTTTTTCGTCTATCACCCAATTCCAATCCTAATCCCGATGACGTTAAAGTAAATATGATAATGTTGGATTCTTTCTTATTTTCTTTCTTTGTAAAATCTAATTTTTGTCTCTTTCTTTTCTATCTCTTTTCTTTTCCTAGTATTAATAAGTGTGCAAAAAGAAATTTGAGAAAACCCTTTTATTTTTATGTTTTTGGAACTCTTAAAGTGAATAAAAAGAAGAATTCCAACTTTTTAATAATAATTATATATAAAAGGGTAAATACATTTAAATTTTTTTGAACATACTAGTTAGGTTAACAATGGGGTAAACCACTATCTTACTATAATTTAAAGGAATAAAGTGATAATAATAATGTAGTAATACTATAAAATAAAGGGCATTTTTGTCCAAAATTTGTTAACATGATGAATTGAATTACTTATAAGGGTGAAATGATTAAAAGATAACGTTATGAGGTAAATTGATAGTAGTGATATAGTTTAAGGGGATAAAGTGATAATAATACTTTCCTTTTTCCTTTCTTTGTTGTACATAAAATCAAACTTAAACACAGGAGAAGAAAAAGGAATATGGTAGTATGTAATTCCAATTTCCAAAGGAGTTTTATTTTCGATAATGTCTTATTTGTTTATTGATTCTATCGACTAAGCTTTGACAACAAGTATTGTTAAAATGTTTTCCTAAACAAAAAAAAAAAGTCAATTTCTTTTTATCTGAAATGTTGAAATGCAAATTTTACTAGCCGTTTGGTGCCTATGTCCCATGAAATAAAAATAAATCCCTGCTCACTCTTCAAGTCCACTTGGTTCATGGGATAATACAGGATTAAATCACTAATCCTGTATCATCCGATATTTGGTTGCTTTTTTTTGTATGGGATAATACATCCCACTTAACCGAATTAATCCCTCATATGGGGGATAAAACAAGCTCATGTGAGGAGATGGTATAACTTATTCTAGGATGAAGAAGAGGTAGGACAATACCAATTTGGACTTATTTATCCTTACCAATAGCATAATACTTTATTCTAAAATTTATATAACCGTACTTCTTTGCTATAATATAATCTAAATTTTGGACTAATTTGTCCCTATTAATGACATAATAAGTTTTGTACAAATTTGCTCTACTTATAAAAAATTAAATCTTGGACTAATTTACTCACATTAATAAAATAACTTAATGTTGGACTGATTTGCCTATACTATTAACAAAACTATTTTTTTATTCATTTGTCCATATTAATGAAAGGGTTAAAAACAAAAAAAAACCCCAGTGGTACACCTAATACACAGAAAAGCCTCCCGTAGTTTCAAAACATACAAAACGATACCTCATGTTTTGAACTAAATTGTAAACTAACAGAATTCATTAAACTTAACAAAAATGACGGTCTTGGCTGGTAAACTTTTAAACTTATCGGATTCCGTTAAGTTTACCAGATTCCGTTAAATTTTTCGGTAAGTTTACCAGATTCCGTTAAGTTTAACGAATTCTGTTAGTTTACAATTTAGTTCAAACTATGAGGTATCGTTTTGTATGTTTTGAAACCACGAAAAACTTTTGTGTATTAGGTGTACCACATGGGGTTTTTCTGTTTTTAACCCTTAATGAAATAACTTGGGAGAGGGATGGATTAGGTGGTACAAGGGGAGGAAATATAAGTGAAAGGTCCTCAATTCGAAACCTCCCATTTACACAAAAAAAATTAATGAGATAATTAAAATTTTGGATAAATATGTTCCTAGTAATAAAAAATTTATGTTTTGAACTAATTTGGTCATGTTAATGAAATAACTAAATTTTGGACTAATTTACCCATACTATTAAGGGTAAACAACAAAAAAACCCCCTGTGGTTAAGCAATCATACATAAAAGCCCCCTATGATTTCATATCATACCAGTCGATACCCCGTGATTTGAATTAACGTGAAAAGTGGGCGGAAATCGTCAAATATTCGGCATGTGTCTTAAACGAACTGCAAAGGCGCGTGCATATGCGAAAAACAGATTTCCACCACAAACTTTCACCTGATATGCCTACTTTACCCTTCACTCTTTAATAATAAGAGACCAGCTTCCAAGTCTTCCGAGTCTTCATGTTCGGCCAAAATTGAAGATTGAAGGCAGCATTCGAAGCCTGTGCAAGTAATCAATCAAGCAGAGCTTGCAGGCTAGCAAAGGAATTGCAGGAAACAAAGCCTTAAGGTAAAAATGTGAACTGTATCTGTATATATTCGGTCTGCAAATTCTGAAGGAAAAGTGCAGAAAGTACCCCAAGATGTCTTCCTCAAGCTCTCGACCAACAAGCGGGGGAAATGGAGGCAGAGGTCTTCAATACCAGTAGAAGGCATGTAATTGTCGAAGGAAGGCAAAGCTAAAGATTGTTGAGAATCAGGTAATAATTTAGTGTGCTTCCAAGTTCACCGAGCAATAATTTAGTTCGTCCGGGAAATGCCTTACTTATCAGGAAGGACACGTTTCATACCAGATGCAGTTTCTTACGGAAATCAAGGAAACAAGGTTTGCTTTCACAAAGATATACATTACCTATGTCCACATCTTTCAGGTTATTTCCACATTTTAGGATGGGATGTGCTTTACAACCTAAATTGAGGGGCCATATAGTATTGGCAACCAAGACTGATGTAGCAGTAGAAGAGACTGATTTACCTGGAGCTGATAAAGATACTGGTGAAGTCTCTGAAAGTCCATTAGATGCTATTGAAACAAACGAAGATTCCTCTGCTAAATCAGATGGAAGCTCCACTACAGCTCGATCTAAGCGAACAAGACCCGTTAGGAAGAGTGACATGCCTCCTATCAGGACTGAGGATTTGATTCCTGGTGCAACTTATGTAACTTGTGATTTATTTGTTTGGCAGCTACACGTGAATTTTTTGGAGTAGCATGAGAATCATTAAAGGTTTCTTTATTTCTACTCTAACAATTAGATTGCATGGATCTTGCTTGCAATTAAATAGGGTAAGGTGAACTTGACCTCTTCCATATGATTATTTGCTCTTTCTTGGGTATGTAGTTGCCACTGACATGCACTATATTGGAAATACAATTTTATGTAGTGAAAGGGAAGATATTATACATCTTATGTTTTTCTTTCCCAGTTTGCAAAATGTGGGCACTACTTAAATAATTTCTTTGATTTTGCATGAAGGTTTTAGTACCTTGTCTCTGGTATTCTGCAATCTAAAATTGCATATTTCTGTTTGTTCTAAAACATTTTTGTGGAAATAGAGTTCGTGCTGCTTTCTGTTTCTTTTGTTTGACTCTGCTGTTCAGCCATCTGCATCAACTGAACTTCTTAGTTATTTGGGGTAAGTCCAGACAGGGCCCTTGGGGGTATGGGTTGGGATGGGTTTTGGGATAAGACAGACTTTATCTAAACTTGATTAGTTTTTGAAGTCTTTGTCTGCAATTTTCGCTTATATCAAAAGGGTATTTTCGTTTATTCACTCAGCTCCGTCTGTTTTGACGATTTCCGTCCACTTTTCAGGTTAATTCAAACTACGGGGTATCGACTGATATGATATGAAACCACGGGGGGCTTTTATGTATGATTGCTTAATCACAGGGGGCTTTTTTGTTGTTTACCCTACTATTAATAATATTTTAACTAATTTGCCCTTACTAAAAATTTTAGACCAATTTGCCTCTACAAAAAGAAAAACCATATTTGCTTGGTCCTAGTTCATAAAAGATTATATATATCAATTGAGAATTGTGAGTTTGGTCCAAATCTGAACTTAGCTTGAAAACCCAATATATTTATGATCCGAGTATGGACTGATAGTGTTAGCCCGAACCCAAAATCCAAACTTTCTACTTTTAACAAAGCGAGTTTGCGTTTGTCAAACCCCATTAACACTCCAAATTGTTGGTTTGATAAAAGGGTATTTTGGTCTATGATTACGTAATCTCATCTCATCTTATCTCTAACCAAACATAGGAGGACGTTATTTCATAATACTAGGGGGAGCTCTCGTGTAATGCGTGGGAATTAGTACCTGTGTGGTTAGTACCTCAATGGTGAAAGAGTTATTAAGGTTGCAATTAACAAATTTCTAAGAAGAAAGTTGAAGAAAGCAAAACAAAAGAGTATACAAGGAGGTAATCCACTCGTGAAAGAGCTATTGAAGTAATGCTTAACAATTTTGAACATTTAATTGAGAAAAAAGTGCAAAAAAGTAAAAGAAAATAAAAAGAGATAATCCACTCATCACGAGTAGTAATAAATAGGTACATTTGTATTATCAATAAATCTAAAGAGACCAATTCCCTATTTATCTTGTTTACAACCTTCATAACAACAAAAAAATCATCATCCTTTATTTTGCTAATGATTCCGGATACCAGTTGATCAACACTTTCTGTCCTTCAATTGTATTTGCTGACTTAGAAATGGTGAGGGTAATCCTAGAGTGCTTGTAATCCACCCAAGCCTAAGCCATCAATTGTCTTCCTACCAGGATCTTTTGCAATATCAAATCGAACTTTTTCAATATCAATACTCAAAGACGTCTAGATACAATATAATTTTCCTATTAGAAAAATAATTTCCAGTAACTCTATTAGTATTATCATAGTAAAAAAAAAAACTTTATGGGCAATAGAGTAAGTTCCATGAGATAATAATACTTAATAGCTCCCACACATTAATACCATCTCAAACATGCCTCAATTACTGATTTTAATCAAGGTTTCCTTTAGTTTGCAATCGGATAAACAACCTTTCTGTTTGGATAATGGATAGTTTAGAGTGTAAATTGATCACTTCCTATACATAAGCAGCATTTAAGCCGTTAATAGCATTTTTGCTCTATCTCAATGGCATTTTTCTATTTGTATTAATTACACTCTCTTCCGACAAGTCTCCAACAGTCTACCACTAAGGACGACAGTGGGGCGGGGAGCAGGGGAGGGGTCCTAATTCCCCCCACCCCCGCCCTGTGCCCCGCCCTACCCCACCCTCCGCGGGGCTAATAAAAAATTGTTATATAATTTTATTATAGTTAAATTTTAGCAAATAATTAAGTACTAAAATATCAACATATCACCAAGATATTATTCATTGTAATTTCACAATTAAAACTCATAAAAATAATCAAACAAAAGTTATTTGAATACAATCCAACATGATGAAATAAATACAACTAAATTAGTCAAGTTTTCACTTTTGGCACAAATACAATCACTAATTCATTATTGTGCTTGTGTTTTTTTTTTTGAAAAAAAAGTGTTATTGTATTAAGCGTAATTAGGAATATAATATAAATATATTAGTAAATTTAATATAACTAATTAATAATTTCTATTAGTAGACATATATAATTATTAGTATAATTGATAATATCAATTATATTACATAAACTAATATACATTATATAATACATATAACTAATAATATCATTATCATAAGTTTGTAACTAATTAAATTAAATATTAAATATATAATTATATACATATCTATATTTTAATAGGTGGAGGGCGGGGGATGGGGTGGGGGGTATACTCCCCCCCTCGCCCCATTTCTAAATGGGGGGAAAAAATTCCCCCCCCCGCCCCATTAGCCCCTCGCGGGCGGGTGGCCCACATTTCTATCCCTATCTACCACACCCACATTTAAAAGGGCATTATGGGAACAATGTTCTAAAACACCCATGACCATGCTGTAATTTGCGGTTAAACATTTCTATTACACTTTTCCTCTTCCATATTTACCCCTCTAATTGTCAGATGAAATTTTCCCAAAAGTTAGCTGTAAAGTGTTTTTATATATGTATAGGACATCCCATCTAATGCAAAACTAACAAAACAATTGATAAGAAGAGTACTCATTTGAGAATGACTTAATTCAAGATAAGTAGTCCAAAGATAAGTAATCCCCTCTCATCCAATTCGTGAACCAAAGGCACCCTTCTTTTTTATTATCTTTTTCATTCAAAATTTAAATAGCCACGTCTCATCTCTTTCTCTCTCTTCACTATTTCTTAGGTCCAACTAAAATCCTAATTCTAATCAAATTGGAAATATCATAAAAAATGTTAGGTTAATGGCTGTCATTGGTTCTAGTTAAGAAGAGATTTTCTATTGATCACCTAGTAAATTAGGTATAATTTAGAAGTATTTGCAAGTTTTCACCGAACACTTACTAGAAAAATACATAAAAGATCAACTAAAATTGTTTCGGGGGAAAGTATATAGATAAAGAAACAAACTATCATGTATAAAAATAAATAAAATTAAGAAACAATAATAGAATATGAAAGAAGTGGGGAAAAAAGGGAAAAGAAGGACAAAGAGATATAAGTTGAGCAAAAGTTTCCATGATTTAAAAACCATTCTATAATATTTTTGTATTAGAAAACTAACCACAGACTTTGGTCGCTAAAAAAAGCTATCAAACGAAAGTTGAAGAACAAGGAATATAGTTAAACAAATGGTGTCAAAAAAAAGTTGGAGAACAAGGAATATAGAAATGAGAAGAATTGAAATTTATAAATAGAACTAGATGGTGCTAACCGTGTAAGGCACAACCATTGCCCACAATATATAGGTTTATATATTGATGCATACTTGTTTGAAAATATAAACCATCAAATGAGTGCATACGGTTGAATACATATTTAAAAGCTGTATATAAGCATAATTAAATAATTCATTACAAGTCAAATTGTCAAGTGATATGTAGTGTTTAGGCAGTACACATATTCTATAGCTGGATCATTCAATTATTTCTGAAGTTGATTGCATGGCTAGTTGAACAGCTTGTAGCCATAATTGGTATTGAAGTACTTGACAAATTAAGCATCACAATCTTAAACTGTTTGACAAAAGAGGCTGTTTATTTGAAATGCTAAAATTGATTGTCATTCAACTTGGTTTGTTCACTTTTTGTTTACTTCTGTAGTCTTCAATATGTAGGAAATATATTTCAAGTATTATGGACATTTGCGACCTCTTTAGCAGGATAACTTGTCACTATAGCATGACTTGCTTTTCTGATTACTTTAACTTGTGGGTATGATTTCTTCACATGGCAGAAGAGTGTCTTTCCCTAAACAACTTGAGTTATGTGATACAACAGATTCATGTGTTGTTTAAGTGGTGTAAGAAAGTATAAGTAGATTGGAGCATCCACAGGTATGGTGTATTGAAATATGAAAGATATCTTATTATCAGCTTCTTGAAGCTGGTGTTCAGTGGTAGACATTAGTCTTTCTACTTCTAGTCCTAAAGTAGTAGCATTCATTCATCCATCGCGATCAATTATGCTTAGTGAAATGCGAACTATGTGGATTTTAGTTATTATTTCAATTTTTAATATAATAGATGTGCTATATATTTAAAGTGAATGGAGTTGTTATACTTATCAACTTAGAAGTATAATTTTAATTCGTCTTGGGATGGGGTTTATTCTTGTTTGGCAAGATTGGCATTTCATTTCTCAAGTTGTTGTCAAATCATTTGGCTCATGACAATGAGGACATGCTGATACCAGAATTTTGATTATTTATACTCTATTTCAACCTATCCTTTAATCGAGGCTATTCATTTCTATTATTATCACTATACAGTATGGTTAGATATCATTGATTAAGTCATAATTAGTGATGAATTTAAAGATTAGGTTGTGTAAGGCTTACTAATCTTTTGGGTGTAGAACTGTCTAAATTATTATGGTTCATGTTTATACACTAGAGATAGTAGTGCTCTTGTATTTGTGGATGTTCGATCAGGAATAATTTGACAAAACTATGCTAAATTTAATGAAACTAAATATAAGTTTTATTGTTAGATATGTTTCACATTTATATAGTGGCAATTTGATTCTTATTTAATCAAAACAGAAAGCTAGTTTTATTTTGCATAAGTGGTTCAGCTCAATTGCTTCTTGAACTCTAGATTCAATTATAATGATAGATGATGATTATGCTGTGAAAGAAAGATCTATACATAGTGCAATAGAGAAAACAGTTTTTATGAATGAAATTTTATTCAAGTATGTAATAAGAATATGTAAAAATTTTAAATAGTACAATTTTGTGTAGTCGCTTTCAATCTTATGCCCAAGATAGTAGATAGTTCTTGCCTTTGTATGATTTGTACTCCTTTAATTGTTTGGAACTCATTGTTTAATGTCATGATCACTTCTTTGTTTCATATGAAGAAGGAAATATGGTGGTTAATAGACAGCTATTCTGTCATAAATAAAATGTCTATTTATCTTTTTTTTTTTTGTATGGCAAGATGCTTACTCTTGATTGCTGATGACGTAGTCTCTTGCTGGAATACACAACTCTTGAATGTGAATCTCTCTTATTTGTAGAGCATATATAATTATTTCAAGTATATTTGTGATATTTGATGATTAGATTTAAGTTGAAATGTAAGTAAAATAGCCATATGGTAAAAGTGAAATAATAATCAAAATGCTCATATATCTTTTAGTGTCTGCATGATCCTGGATATTAATAAAACTATCAAGATGAAGAAAATATGGAATTTTTGGATCTTCAAGTTCATTGATTTCTTCAATGATAGTTTGGGTAGTGATTATCCAATAATATGGATAGTCTCCTGTGCGTGCTAGTTGAGATGGATTGATACATTTAAGATTGAATATTTTTTGAATGGTAGTAAAAGTCCATTAACAAGTGAAGTAATATCATCAGTGACAATTGCTTGCACTTTAATTCCTTTTAATTCCCTGTATAATATTTATGATATCAAATAATTTGTAAGTATATTGCATATCAAGAGTGCATAGTTAATATGGTATTATTCAATCTTATATCGATACCTGTGAGTTGGTAAGCAAGATTGGGTGGAGCTATGTTACTTCAAGGGAGGAGGGTTAGATTGGATGGTACAATAGGAAGAATTATAAGTAGATGACCTTGTGTTCTAGACCTTCCACTTATAAAAAATGTGGGTCAATTGACCCCACTAAACTTTTGATATATAGTTATATAGTAGTTTGAATCTTTGCCCTATTAAAGAAAATAATGGTGTCAATATCGCATAATTAAAACTTTAACTAGGACTTTATAATACAATAAATAATTAAGGTCAACTTAGACAAGTAATTTTCTGCTAAGTCGAAGTGCCTCTTAATTTTCTCCACTTTTCTTAAAGTTCATCAAGTAAAATACAATTTTTATGGGGAGTAAAACTAAAATAAAGAAAAAATTCAAGAGTAGTTGAAATAAAATACGATGCACTTTATGGTAATAGTAGGTATGTAAAAAAGTACAAATGTTTACTTATTATACCTATTAGAGTTTAACAGTTATACATATTTTTATAAATTTTACTATTTAAATGGTATTTAATTTGTCATTTTTGGTTTTATGAAGTTGAAATCAATCATATGACAAGTGGAGTTATCAAAATATTGTAGAAATGCTTCTTTCATTATGCCTTTTCAGTTTATAATATTAATTAATAATTACTTATTTCTTTAGTTGTATTGAATTGAAAACTATTACTTCTTTCATGTACTGGGATTCTTGTTGTGTTATTATGGAGGTGAAGGTTTCATTCTTATATTTGAACTTTGATGTCACATAAAAGAATACAAAGAGTAATTGATGCTAAAATTATTTGCTTTTAATGTTGTGATATCAATGACTAAATATAGATATTCAGCAAATCTAATTCTATAGATGTGTTTATTGTGGTAGTTTTTATTTAAAATAATTCTTTCAAAGTTTTGGAAAGTCTTATATACTATAATGTGTGTAATACCATATTTGTAATCAACATGCCACTATTGATGTGAAACAACCTTGATCGACTGATACCGCAATGCAAACCATGCTTTTATTAAATGTTCTTTGACTTGTCCTATGCTTTACTTTCCTTATTTGGTCAACAATCTAAGTTCGTAAAGATATAAAATAATAGAAGAATCATAGGTCCAATGAGAATTATGAGTTGCAACTGAAAAATATTGAAGTTCAATCACAAACTACAATGAATTATATTTTCTCACTGTTGCGTCAGTGACTTTTGCTTAGAATCTTTATATTCGCTTTCAAAAATTAATCATGGTTCTTGATGAGATTCATGCAGATTGAATGTGCCTTGATATCTTAATAATTAATGTAAAAAATCATGACAACAAGGTGCAAAAACATAAATAATTTTGTCACTCATCAATAATTATGTCTTACAATCAATCTTATTCATCAAATTTTAAATTAATCCTATCTGAACCGTCAATTACATGATTCTGTCACACAATTATTCCCATTTGTCTAGTTTCAAATCAATTTCCATCTATCCCATCGGATCATCTTTGCTACACTTCCTTTTTTTTATTCAAAATCACATTAGATTCTGTAGTCATGTTCAATTGGCAAGAACAGATCACTTTCTCATAAACAATCGTCTATTCGAATTCACTATTGATGTGAGGATTGTGTTAATGGACGATCAGTAAGAATCCTATAAGCGACTTATGGTCCGGACACATACGTTGATCCGTAAGAGTGATAAGAGTCTGAAGCCACCAAAATTTTTATTAACCACATATAGACTAAGTGCTTAGGAAACTCTCTAAAGGGTGTGTGGTTCTGCTGATGTGTCGCTCTTTGATAGGGTGAAAAGTTGTCGTCCTGCATGCGCTGAGCACGTGATGCTATGGTTGTAAAATGGGATGAAATGTTGTCAGGCCTCTAGATCCATTTTAGTTCCCAGTTCGTGAGATAATCCAAAGTTTTGGGGAAGATTGAGAGAATTGGGGGTGAGGAATCGAGAGACAGAGAAGAGAGAATTGAGAGAATGAGGGAAACTAGAGAGAGAAAGCGACGAGTGAAAGAATTCTGTTATGTTTTCTGATACCCTTCCCTCCAATCAGAGCTGTACAAATAGGATTGCATAACTGACATATGAATTCTAGCAACTAATTCTGTTAGGGACTCAACACGACGTCATGCTACTTATTCCTGCTTAGTGCGACGTCGTCCTACTAATTACTAACGCTACTGACTTGAAACAAAATGACAACGTACTAATAATGGGGAAAAATCAATTGAACTCTTTACAATTAATTGCTGTGTCCTGACATTGCCACCGCCTTTGCAACAGTCTTGTCCTCAAGACTTGAACTGAAGAAACTGAGCTTGGATAAAGTCCTTGTCTTCCCACGAAGCTTCTTCCTCGCCAAGATGACACCACTTGATCAGGTACTGAATCACGGACTGTCCATTCCTCAAGATCACTCTCCTCTTCAACACTAATTCCGGCAGTAAGGGACACTGATCATCCAGATCAGGTTCAGGCAGTGTGGATGCAACAGACTGCAGGGGACCTATTTTCTTTTTGAGTAGCGAGACATGGAAGACTGGATGAATGCGCGCTCCAGCAGGCAATTTGAGTCGATAAGCCACAGGTCCAATCTTAGCCTCTATCTAGAAAGGCCCATAAAATCTGGCAGACAGCTTAAGGCATTTTCTTATGGCAACTGACTGCTGCCTATAAGGTTGCAGTTTTAAGAAAACCCAATCCCCAACTTCAAAGGATCTCTCTGTGCGTTTTTTATCAGCAAAATGCTTCATCCTTTGCTGAGCTTTGGCAAGATGCTCCTTGATGCTACCGGAGATCCTCAATCTCTCCTGGAGGAGCTGAGAGGCTGCTGGTATAATGGTGTCCAGATGAGGACCAAGGGGCAAGGGAGGAGGTTTATAGCCATACAATGCTTCAAAGGGAGTCGGTTGCAAGCTGGAATGGTAGGATGAGTTGTACCACCATTCTGCCAAGGGTAGCCACTTGCTCCAGTTGTGAGGGAATTCCCCAGTCATGCACCTGAGGTAAGTTTCCACACACTGGTTAAGCCTTTCGCTCTGCCCATCTGATTGAGGGTGGTAAGCTGAGCTATACCTCAACTCTGTCCCCAACAACTTGAAGAGCTCTTGCCAGATTGTACTAGTAAAAATTCTGTCCCTGTCAGTCACAATAGACTCTGGAAGGCCATGCAATTTGAAGACATTATCCAGGAAAAGCTGAGCCACCTGCTTGGCTGTGAATGGGTGAGCTAACACCAGGAAATGTCCCACCTTAGTCAACCTATCAATGATGACCATCACAGTATCAAACCCCTGAGAAGCTGGTAAGCTTTCTATGAAGTCCATAGTCAGGTGAGTCCAAGCCAAGCGAGGCACAAGCAGTGGCTACAACAGGCCAGGATAAGGTACATGCTCAGACTTAAACCTCTGACATGTGTCACAAGCTTGAATGTAGCTGATGACATCCTGTTTCATATTAGGCCAGTAAAACAAAGCTTTTAACCTCTGCCAGCACCCTTGCTGTCCAGAATGCCCCCCAATAGCAGAAGCATGGAGAACCTGGATCAGTTTACTCGTTAACCCACTGTTAGATCCCACATACAGCTTGCCATTGTATTTTAGTAAGCCATGATCCCACTCATACTGTGACTGAGTAGTAGGATCTATCAACAATTGGGAGATAATACTCTGGCACTGAGGATCAGCCTCATAGCTATCTTGAAGTTCTTGAATCCACAAGGGAGTAACCGGAGAAATGGCTAAGCAGTGTCCCTGTTGTGTCACTCCCTCTGTGCTCTTGCTATACAATCTAGATAGTGCATCAGCCACTTTGTTTGTTGCCCCTCTTTTATACTGGATCTCATAATCTAAGCCCAACAGTTTAGCCAACCATTTGTGCTGCAATGTGGTAGTGAGTTTCTGGTCTAACAAGTATTTTAGAGATTGATGATCTGTTCTGATAACAAAATGATACCCTAGCAGAAAGTGTCTCCACTTTGTCACTGCCATCACCAATGCCAGTAACTCCTTTTCATAAGCTGACAGTCCCAGATTCTTAGGTGACAAAGCCTTACTGAGAAAAGCTATAGGGTGGCCTTCCTGCATCAATACTGCTCCTATCCCCCCTCCACTAGCATCAGTTTCAATAGTGAAAGTCTTCTGAAAATCTGGTAGGCTAAGCACAGGAGCTTTACACATAATGTGTTTTAGTGAATCAAAGGCCTGCTGTGCACCTTCATTCCAAACAAAGTTGTCCTTTCTTAGTAATTCTGTAAGTGGCCTACATATGATTCCATAGTGTTTGATGAATCTCCTATAGTACCCAGTTAGCCCCAAAAAACCCCTTAACTCCTTAACAGCTTTGGGGGTTGGCCAGTTCAAGATGCTTTCTATCTTTGACTGGTCCATGGATATCTCCTTTTCAGTAATGGTATGGCCCAGATAATCCACCTTCTGTTGTGCAAAGGAGCACTTGGATCTCTTCGCAAATAGCCTATGTTTTCTCAAGACAGATAGGACTATTTTCAAATGTTCCAGATGCAATTCAAGTGTAGCACTGTAAATCAAAATGTCATAAAAAAAGACCAAAACAAATTTCCTTAAGTATGGTTGGAATATCTGGTTCATAAGGGACTGGAATGTAGCAGGGGCATTAGTCAGCCCAAATGGCATGACCAGAAACTCATAGTGACCACAATGAGTTTGAAAAGCAGTCTTGTGAGTGTCCTTGGGTTTGACCCTGATTTGGTGATAACCAGAGGTAAGATCCAACTTGCTTTTATACTTGGAACCTGCCAACTCATTGATCAGTTTATCAATGTTTGGAATGGGGTACCTGTCCTTAATAGTCATCTCATTCAGACGCCTGTAATCTACACAAAAGCGCCAGGTTCCTTCCTTTTTCTTAACCAATAACACTGGTGAGGCAAATGGACTGTTGTTGTGAATGATTATTCCATGTTGCAGCATCTCCTCTACCTGCTTTTCAATCTCCCCTTTTTGAGAATGAGGATATCTATACGGCATCATCTTGAAGGCCTGGGATCCTTGTTTCAAGGGGATCTCATGATCTATCTCCCTAGTTGGAGGTAACTCAGTGGGGGACTGGAACACATCAGTGAAGTCTTCAAGGACTTGCTGTACCTCAGTGGGCATTTCAGACTGCTCTGGAGCTTTACCCTGTCCCATCCTTAGAGCTAAACACATTTGTTTCTTATATTCAGTGAAATTTCTTAGATCACTTCCCCTGATAAGATCCAGATCACAGTTTTCAGCCTGCCCCCTCAGTTGCACTACTTCTCCCTGATTATGCAGGGATATTGTCAACTGATGGAGTCAAACGTAATAGGACTAAAGTGAGTCATCCAATCCACCCCTAATATCATGTCCCAGCCACTTAAGTCCATTACCTTAAGATCAAAGTAGAATTTATGCTGGTTAATTCCCCAAGTCACTCTAGGGCAGATAGCCTTGCTAGTCACACAAGCTCCATTTCCTACAATCACAGAGAATGGTTCCACTAGTTGATAGGAAATGTCAAATGCAATCACCTTCTCACTGCTGATGTAGCTATCTGAGCTCCCTGTGTCAACTAGTATAAGCATCTCCTCTCCATCCCACTCTGCTACTAATGTGATTGTTTTCCTTTTCAAGTCTTCTGAAAGTGCATGTAAGGACATTTCCATGACTTGCCCTGGATTTCCTGTGGACTCATCCTGCTCCCCCACTGCATCCTCAAACTCATTTTCCTCTTCTTCATCAGTAATTAGAAGGTTCAGGTGGCCAGGTTTGCACTGATGGCCCTGTCCAAACTTCTCTCCACACTTAAAACAAAGTCCATTGTTCCTTCTGTATTGTAATTCTTCTGCTGAGAGTTTCCTAGTTTCAGATCCTGCCATGGACACTGGTTTGCCTCTGAATGGGGTATTTCTAAAGGTACTAGTGGAAGGCACCCTATATTGAGAGCTGTGGATCTGGTGTGGAGACGAATTCCTAGAAATTCCCAATCTATCCTCAAAGATAGCTTTTCCCCCCTCCTTGAAGGTCCTGGTTTGAAGTCTAAGTACCTCTTCCTACAGTGCAGCTAGTTCAAATGCTTCTGACAGATTCGTAGGTTTTAACATTCTGATCATAATTTTGATTTCATCCTTAAGTCCTCTGATAAAACTGGATACAAAATACTCCTCATCTAGATGTGGATTTCTAATCATCATCATGGTTTTTAGCTCCTCAAACTTTTCCTGGTAATCTTCCACCTTGCCTGATTGCCTAAGTTTATTGAATTCCTCTACCACATCTCTTCCATTTCTATTATCAAATCTTCTATACAACCATTCTTCAAACATTTTCCAAGTCAGATCTGGTTTATCCAACTTAATCCCCTGGAACCAATTATCTGCATTTCCCTCCAAATACATTTCTATCACTTCTACTTTTTGATCCTCAGGAATTTGGTAATATTTATTGCATTTTCGAATCCATTCTCTCGGATTCTCACCACTGAACATAGGTAAATCAATTCTAGGAGGATTTGGTACCGGAATCTTACTTGTTTCTCTCCTCGCAGTTCTGCTGTTGTCTGTTCCAATCTGTAGTCTTTGATTCAGTGGTGGAGTTGGTAGTAGAGGTGCTTGATCCATTCTCTGCCTGTCATCATCTGAGGCAGCTTTTTCCTTGCCTATTATAGCTCTCATGAAGCCGCTAAGTTCCTGCTTCATCTCAGCTACCAAATTCTCCATTCTTTTACTGTTGTCTTCCAACCCTGTGCGAAATTCCATCTGCATTTGCTGTTGTTGTACTCGCGAGGCCTGCAGACCTTCCATTACTTCTTCGAGTCTGATTTCCTGCTTCTTGATTTGTTCTTCCAAAGTTTTGAACCTGGTACTTTCTGCCATGGATCCTGAACTCGTTCCAAGGATTTAGCTTGCTCTGATTCCACTTGTCAGGCTCTAGATCCATTTTAGTTCCCAGTTCGTAAGATAATCCAGAGTTTTGGGGAAGATTGAGAGAATTGGGGGTAAGGAATCGAGAGACAGAGAAGAGAGAATTGAGAGAAGGAGGGAAACTAGAGAGAGAAAGCGACGAGTAAAAGAATTCTGTTATGTTTTCTGATACCCTTCCCTCCAATCAGAGCTGTACAAATAGGATTGCATAACCGACATATGAATTCTAGCAACTAATTCTGTTAGGGACTCAGCACGACATCGTGCTACTTATTCCTGCTTAGTGCGACGTCGTCCTACTAATTACTAACGCTACTGACTTGAAACAAAATGACAACGTACTAATAATGGGGAAAAATCAATTGAACTCTTTACAATTAATTGATGTGTCCTGACAAATGTGCATTGGTGAGCCAACGGCTGTTTTGTTTGCATATAACCGAGAAAAGAAAGTGATGATGCTCATAATAATGATAGTTGCCTTTACGTATTAATTTTTTCCCCTTCTCTATTGTGTGTTTGGGTCTATTTTTCCTTCCCATTTTACCTAATGTTAGCCTTTTGTCTTTGTAAATTGCTTTGCTTTCTATACGATGTGATGGGGCTCCAACTAAACACTCATCTCCTTCATCAATCATTGTTTCCTCTCCATCTCCTCTCTCATCAATTTCACCGCCGACAAGCTCATTTCCTCCATTCCTCTTCTATTTGTATTTTGAAAAACAGGAGTATATACATTTCCACATCACAGATCTGCTTTTTTTTCTTTTCTTTTCTTTCTCGTTCTCAAGATGTCTCTATTGCTCCAGGTTTTCTCCTTTTTTTCCCTTTTTGTTTCCTTTTTTACTTCTTATAGGAACTTTATTCTTTTAATCTTTCTTCCTGTTCTCATTTGTCTATCAAGTGTTTTTTTTTCCTCCCTCTCTTTTTTTTATCTGAGTTTGCAGAAAGAAATATAAAGAGAATACCCATCTTTTATTTGATTTTTCGTGAGGCTGAGGCTCGAGTGGATACAAATCAGCACCATTCTTTTGCTTCTCCATAGGTATGTACTGCTCTAATTTTTTTTTTTTTTTGCTAATTAGAACATTGTTCTTTTTTTAACATTTATCTCTTAGCTATAAGATCCTTAGTGATATTTTATATTCACTTTTTGCAAACTTGCTTTCTCCTTTTTGTGTCTGAACTTTTTGTATATATGTAAATTACTCTTCTTCTTTTTTTGTACTTTCCCCTCTACTACTCCTAGATATGGTCAATTTCATGTCATTTGGCTTTAAAAATAAGCCTTTTCTAATTGTCTTGATGACTGCGAGATGTAAAAAAAACACTTATTTATATAGATATATTCATCAAGATTTACTTTTGTATTTTTTTTTGGAAATTTGTGTACTTTATTATTATATGGAAGAATTTTTTATTATGGTAATAGCACAAACGTGAAGTGGACATGATTTGCCTCGAGGAAGTAAATTTTGCCTGCAAAAAATCATATTATTTGCTTCAGTATATGTATTCAACATGCATCAACATTATATAATTTGATTGTTGGGGGAATTTAACGTTTCGGGTTGTAATCTTGGTATTTCTTTATGTTTTCCATTGCAAAAGAAAGATGAGATTTACCAGGTTGGAGTTGATCATATGTTAAATTTGATGGCTTTCTTTGATAAAAAAATCTGAATTTGTTTTTCTTTTCCGTTTTTCTGGTTTCTTAGTTGGCATTTTTTGAATTTTTGGTATCTTAATCAATTTACTTGACTAAGTTAGAGTAATAGTTCATACTTGCATCTCTATTGTAGTTCATGTTTGCATATCTTTTGCTAACCATATACAATTTTCGTGTATTTTTTTTTGGAAATCATGGACTCACATGTGTAGTTCATCATGGGCCAAAACTTTGAGTTACAAAAGGTATTTTGTGATGCTATTTTTTTTATGGCTATTTTTTAATGTATATTCTTATAGTTCAGAATTGTAAGTCTCTTGGTAAATTCTTTTGACTCTTTATATATTAAATCTCAAGTGGATAAATGACCCAAGTACTTTCTGCATTTTTTTTCTTGGTTATGGTAGCAATCATAAATGATTTTTTGTGTTTATAGGTGGTCAAAGGAAGTCTCTATTAGATTTTAACCATTGGCTTGAAACAGTAAATAAATTATTAATTTGATTATAGACTTTAACTCATATCTCTCACCGTTTCAACCCCTCCTCCCTCCACTAACAAAGAGTATAAGAAAGTTGAAAGAATTAAATATAAATGCAAGAAAGTTTGAAGAATCTATCTCCAGAATATTCCAGTTCTTTGCTGCCTCTTGATTTTTGTCTCCTTTGATATTTATTTCGGGTATTTTTCCCAAAATTTTCTTTTGCTTAACACAAAAAAATTTTGCGTATACTATTCCTAATTTTTTCTCCATACTCTCATTTTGTGTAGACAGGCAGCCAAGAGAATTAGGTTTTTCCAATTGGTCTGAGCTTTTAGCATTATTCATCTTTGGATAGGTAAATAATAATTTTTTTCTTATTTAGAAGAATCTTCTAGGCAAATAAATTTGCTTATATACTATTTATTAGATGTCTCCTTTTTCTTAATAACAAAATAAAAGCTCATTTTTCCTTTAGTTCTTGAATTAAGGTGGCATATGCAGATCTTGGACATCTTCATATTTATTGAAATTTATGAGAAAGGGATTGGGTTTTTGTGATTATAAAGAACTGTAATGGGTGTTTTGAGGTCCTCATCTTCAAAGGCTGCAATTTTAAATGATAATTTATTATTTTCCATTCTGTGCTGGAGGACAAAGTCATGGATAATAGTCTTGACTTTCAGGTCCTTTTAAGTGGAAAGATTTAGGATTGCCAGCTGCACAAGTTCAGGTGTGTACCTGTTAACTCTATTTTTTCCTGTCTTTAAATCTAAAAAATGTTCAATATCTAATGCGATCGTGGGAATTATATCCTGCAAAAAGTCTTTTAGCATGTAAAAATTTCCATAGATAGATTGAATTCCATAATTGAAACTAAAAGTTATTAGTTAATGGAAATATTGACTTTATATTCAGCAATATCTGGCATGACAAACAGATGACAGCAATCCTCATAATGTTCTATTGATTGAAATTAAAATCTAATTTGTGCAGTGCATTGAACTTTGACTATTAAAAATTTAGTTCCTATTACAAAGTATAAATATTTCAAACCTTGGTATTAGCTATGATGAAGGTAAGTAAGGTAGTCTCCCTGGCTTTGTAAGTTTAATAACTTACATGTTTTCTTATTCTATTGCATCATATTGAACTTTAATTACAGTTTTGTTTCTTCTGCAAGAATGAAAATAAATCTTGTCATGGAATTAAGGAAGCCAGAGTTGGATATTTGCTGTTGGTTAGGTTTCAAAGCCCTAATAAGCAAATATAATTTAAACTTCATTACGTGCCTCAATAAATGTAAATCCTGTGATCTGGAAGTGCCTTAAATTTTTTTTTTTGGTGGTTGTGGCCCTTCTGGGTTTTATTGCTACAGTGCATTGAACTTTTCCTCTACTTTAATGTATCTTTTGGTTGTCAATGTAGAGTACTAGAATTCCAATCTCGAATTTTCATTGTTGTCCTTTTGTTCAAGTCTAGACACGAGTAGACAAAAAATGGACTACTCTATGGTAAGAAAGGACAAAAGGAAGCGAAACGTTAAACAAAGTCTATGTTTTCTCCGGGTCCCACTCTCACGTTCTTACCCCTGTAAGGAAAACAAATTTCATGAAATGAGTTAGAAGCCCAGTGAGGTTCAAAATAAACAGACAAGTAAATTGGCAGGCATGGCACTATTTACAGGGAATAAAAAAAACAACAAGTCAAAGCCGAATAGATCATGACCTAATGTATAGTAAAGCAGATAACCAGATAGATCATACAATAGTGTATGATAAGAAACACATTCATTTTAAAGGATATAGTCTGCTCGCAGGATCAGGTTCTATGGTAGCATGTTCAGGGTCCGTTGACTCTCTGTCAAACATGGAATTATAATATCCGTAGATCACCACTAAACGTCGATCTCCGTCCACCAATCATCCCTCTATCGGGTCCGAACGCCAATCAAGTATCCAAAATTCGTCGATTTTCTCGATCAAACCCTTGCTGGCTCGATTCGACCAACTAGCCATAGGTTGGACTTACAGCCCCAAGTATTCAAGTATTCATGAGTTGGGTTTAAAGCCCAAAGTATTCAAATATTTACAAGTTGGGTCGTTGGTTATCAGCCAACGCTTATGCAGATAATGATTTGAACCGTTAGCTGTCACTTAACGCTCCGTATCAAGCATGTCACGTATTCAAGTCACGAGTAAACAGGTTAAAACTTTGTCCTTTACCCAAGATTGCCCAACTTACCCGACCGCTCTAAGGCTGGTCTCAAGTAAGAGGTCCAACGAGGGTTCAGTTCAGTCGTTACTGATCTACATTAACGCATACGCATGAGTAACCCAAGTTCCTACTTACCCGACGTTTCAGACAAGAGTCCAAGGGCCCAGTTCAACTGATGCAAGAGGATATGCAGCCGGTCTATAATCATGTACATATACATGCAAATCCGCACTCAAGATCAAGTCTTTCAAGTTCACGGAGGTCGAGTGCGAATAAGGACACACTCGCCTAGCCAAAACCCAGTCACAGGTAAGCTCAGCATGTCACGTTTTCAAGTATTTCAAGTGTTTTAAGTCAAGATACAAGTCACATATAAATCAAATTACTTGTACATGCATAAATGAGATATCAAAAGTTTAGTCAAGTTAGGTCAAATGCGATAAAGTACATACTAGCCTATGAAATGACAAGTCAAGTGTCTAGTAATTTCTAGCAACAATGAGCATGGAATATACAGTTGGAACACTCACCAGTTCAAAGCAGGGCAATGATAACCATTCGTCTCCGAGTTAGGCTCATGTTTACCGTCAAACCTTAAGAGCAACTAGGACAAAAATATTATGATCCAACCATCCAAAACTTAGGTGAACCAATTTCACATTTTAGACTCAAATATGGGCCATACACTTATCCAAGTTGGCCTCCTAACATAACAAGGGTTCAAAGACAAATTTGAAAGTACAAATCAAGGAAAAATCCAAGTACATACTAGGGCAACGATTCAAATATGGTTTTGGAGTGGAATGAGAGCATTTGGACCCAAGTAACATGAGCAACCAAAGAGTTCCATATTTCATTTCATTGCTCGAAATTTCCAGCAGCAAAACAGTGAAGAAATCAAGGCGGTTCACCCTTTTAAAGTTATTGGATTCATTCCAATTCAACACACCCTTGTAGTTCAAGGTTTTAGCCAGTGATATGAGCAAGATTGAGTTCAAAAGGCCACCAAATAAGGAGACTTTAAGGCTAAAATAGCAGGGCAACTAAACTGCCATCCAACCAGAACTTTTTTAGAAAAGAAACAAGCGCAACATGAGGTTTTCTCCTTTCAAAACCCATGGTTTTTACTCAAGTTCAACCCATAAGAATTTTAACAAGTGATTAGAACAAGATTTGGCCGAAACTTACCATGATGAAAAACAAAGTGAAATGTATCACCATTAATTCTGCCAGCAAACAATTCGCAGCCAACAAAATTAGAGGGAAACACCAATGAAACCTCTTCATTTCAACCAAAATTCAGCACACAAGTAAAGCTTAAAGGTTCACCAAGTATCTTAGGCAAATTTACCACAAAATTACTCCACAACCAAAGGAAACCAAGATGATTCCAAATCGGACAGCGTTTCCCCCTATTTTTCCTTGGGTTTTCCTCCAAACTCAAAGTATAACTTCATGGCCAATCCCCCACAATCAATACCCTAAGTTCTAGGTTATAAAAGACACTAGTTCTAGACCATAAATCTAGCTAAAATATACAAATATCCAGCTTATATATAACATCGTACCAAGGTTGGAAAAATGCAAACCCTAAGCTGAAATTCATAACCACAAGTTGGAAATTTCTATAATGCAGCTAAAAGAGCATATAAAAACTAGAAAAATCACATGGTAAGGCTAATGGGTCATAGCAAAACTGAAACTAACATTTCAAGGTTGAAAATTCACAAATCAAAGCTGGAAATTACAAACTACCATACAAACTATGAAATTTTTCATGAAATCTACCATAATCAAATCTTAAATCTACTCAAGTGCAAGAAAAAAGAGAAAAGATGGTTTCTTGATATGTTTACCTTCATGCACTAAGGAGAAATGCAAATAAGAGTTTCCCTTTTCCTAAATGACTCCACACAATCCTTTCTTTTTACCTTGATACAACTTTCTATGGATTGGATTTGGATTGTAAGATGAATTTCTCAAGGATTCAAGCAATGAATCAAGGTGAAATTTGGAGTTTATTTTCTCTCTTTCCTTGCTAGGGAGTTCGGCCAAGAGGAGGAAGAAAGTGAAGGAATTTTTGCTTCAATTTTTCAAGATAAAGCCAAGACTAGTCTTGGTCAAAGTGTTGGCAAGACTTCTTGGATGGGCGATAAGTGGCACCCATCCAACTTAAGTCTATTTCTTTGTCTCTCTTCACTAATCCATATTGTTTTCCTCTAATTCACTCTTAGCACTTCTAATCACATAAACCCTCTTATAAAATACCCCTTTTTGTTCACTAAATTTTACTACGCACCTCACTAGTGTGTTCCACTTCTAAAACGCACTACGAACTAATCATGCACTAACTTATAGAAGAAAAATGATTAAAAATCTTGACTCTCTTATAAAAATATTTAGGAAATTAAGACAATAAAGTAAAGTAAAGAAAATGTATTCAAAAAAATAAAATAAAAATATAAAATAATTTTCGGGTCCTCACACCTATATCTCTTGCTCTATAACTATTCCTATATTTTACAATTAAATAAACTTTTTATTTGACATATATTAGTATTGCTCACAAAAGATTGAGTTTTCTTTTGAATTTGTTCATGAGCGGCACCTTTTGGTGCACAACAAGTCATTACAAACACAACAAGTTGAAGCAACACAGAGTTACACGGTAATCTATTATTTTGAAACTAATGACATGGCCATTCTTGTTCAATTAGTGCTGTACGTGATAAAAATTTCAAGTCTGCAAAACGACAAGAAAAAGAAATACACGACAAATATGTAATATATAAATTTAGAAAAATATGTGGGTACAATCTCTGGAAGTTTCTCGAACTTATGGAGAGTTTCCTTCGATTCTTCTCCTTGAACACCAATCCAAGGGCTTCGCAGCTTGTTCTCGGATCAACCACCGATTCTTTCAAATCTTGATATGGAAGATTTGAAGAACTTGAGAATATTTGAAGGCTCAAGTCTTGATATGCGGAAGACTTGAGGAGCTTTGAGACCCAGACCTTCGTAGCTTGGAGCTTCAATACTTGAGTGTATGATATGCCTCTTGATATCTCTGTGTCTCCGTATCTGTGTCTGTGTATGTGTCTGTGTCCGTGTCTGTGTGTTTGATTTGGTTGAGAGACCTCTATTTATAGTTGTAGCAAGAGGTAGAGGTTGAAAACCTGTGTACCACTCCACTTGCCTTGCAAGACGTGCAGTCATATTAGAACTGTGCTAGCCAAACATTATCTTTTTATCTTATATTTATTAATAAAGAGATAAGTAATTTCCCGATTGGCCAAACTCGTGGGACATGTGACGTGGCGCCGTTTGACTGGCCAAACTATTGCAGTATATAAGAAGTATACTTGGATTAAATAGCTCCAAATATTATCCCTTTAATAAGAAATAAATATTTGGATATTTATCCAATAGACATGTGATATGATATGATTTGGTTGGTGGAGATATCCCTGCAATTTGAATTGATTTGGAACACCTCAACTTGACACGTGGAAAAATATAATTGGCCATTTAGTAACCAAAATTTCCAAGTGTACATGACATATGGCAACATCCAATTGGATAAAATAAGCCATAAAATAATTTATAGGCCAATGGTAATTTTAGAATTTAATTAAAATTCCATTGTCTACAAATGCCCCCTCGAAACTTGTTCATGAATAAAATTAAGGCGGGATTTGAGTGAACGAGTTTCGATATTTTTTTCCTTCAATTTGATTTGAATGTCGTTGGAGTTCCAAAGAAAATGGGCTAAAACCTGAAGTTTTGCAAGCCAAATGTCCATAGCTTCTGAATGGGTATAAGATGGCCATGCATAGTACTTTCACCGACGCTAAATATTAAGTGAATACATGATTTTGGTGGGGCCAACGGTTTGTGTCAATTACGGACATTGACTTGACCATGAAATTACTATGCGTTGGTGAAAGTTGGTGAAATTGCGCAAGCCAATATGTTTTTGCTTTGGTGGGGCCAACGGTTTCAATTTCCAAAGCCAAAAGCTTTCCACGCAAAGTCTATGCCGTGGCTAAGTCCAATGAAACAACAATCCCGTAGCCATATTCCATGCAAAAGGTTGATAAGGCCAATGATTTCCATTTCCAATGCGTTTCTTCCATGGCCCACCAATTACAAGCCTCCTCCCATATTGACCGTGATTGCACGCTTCCGAATTGAATTGGGACTCTTTACCCAGCGAATTACTTAGCCAGCTATCACCACCGTATTCCACGATACCTTTGACAGGTCGGCTTCGGATTAGTAAAGCTGTTCCAAAAAGAAGTCAACTTTCTTCCAAATTCGTGCGGGAAACGACTTTCAATCAGAGTAACCCTTCCACTATATATATGGCCAAGCTGAGGCCATAGTTTCTTAGGCAAATTTGACTTCTCTTTTCTCTAGCCGCATCGTCATTGCTGCTAGTCTCGGTAATCGGTACTACCGTTAAATTGGTGTCTCTCGGCAGTGCTCCTGACAACAACACCTTTCTTCTCCTCCGTCTTGCCTATACCAGGTACTTAAGACTTTCCTTTCACTTACAACAATATTTGCGTGTTAGCAGAGGCTTCGGTCTAGGTAGTTCCTTGGGTGCCATGATTGTTGTCCGAACTTTGCATGTCTACTGGGCACGTATTCTAGACTTGTATAATTGCATCGGCTTGCACCACAAGATAGCCTGGCCATTTGATTCAAAAATTGGGACAATACCAAATATGATTTTTTTTTTGTTCATCTATTAGGATAACACCAAATATAATACTTCTTTTGCTAGAACTCCGACCTTAATTGTTTTTTTTTTTTTGCCCCATCCCATGTCAATATCTCAATTTTACTAACTTACTCTCCTGTAGATAGCCCACCTCGTGCCCGAAAGGAGGTTGAAACAATTTCGGGGATTTGAAGAAAGCCGCCGATTAAGTAATTTAATTACCAAAATTTTGTAAGAAATTCCCTTCATCGTCTAATACTTTCTTTTTCAAAATTCCAGCAATCATGCAAATTAAGGACTACGCCGTGCCACTGCCGCATATTTCGCTGACGGATGAACGGGGAGGAACTCAATCAAAGAGCTTGTCACTACATATTTACAAACCAGCAATCGGCCCGCTCGCTGAATCCTTCATACCCCTCGAAGGATGCTTTCATCTCGAAGATTGGACCAGCAAGTGGACTAAGGAAGTTGTGGCACCGTCAACTTTCTCTACTACGTCGAGGGAAGAAGAAGTGATCGTATTAAACTCGTTACTTCACAATGGAGATACAGAAATAGCCAAATTCACGCTTCCGTTCGTGGGCTTCGATGTTGACAAAACTACATGAAAAACCCCTTCGTCCTTCTTCGGTGAGGCGTGCTTCACCTCCCATTATTGGGAGTAGGTTGAGAACATGCTTGGAAGGTATAAAGACATATCACACGCGCTGGCATATTTGAAGCCGTCTACGCGTCGAGATACTCCTACGACCGCTGTGAAAATATCTTGCGAGTCTTCTTCAAATATTGGTGTCCCTCGACGAACACACTCCATACGCCCGTTGGGGAGTTGTCCATCACACTTTGGGACCTTTATCGACTTGGTGGCCTTTCGATCGACGGCACATTTTTCGATGAAGTTGTTCATTCGGCGCGGGAGCTCCTCACTCGTGACAAAGAAAGGAAGCCACTTCTCCCCGAGAGTTGCAGGCACCTCCTTTTCCGCCTACTACCACCTTTGGACGAATGATCAATGGGTATGGATGAAGGACTGGATTCGCTTCTGGTTCAAAAGAGAGGCTAGGTATAGGGCTCCTCCGAGTAGAGCGAATAGAAGGAAGATCACATCTAAACCAAAAATGACTTACAACCCTTTTGGAAGCGTGGAGCCTTACGACCTCGCCGATACGAATGACTTCAACGTCCCTTTTGACATCCTGGGTATCCCAGGGTCTCTAAGAAAGGAAACCTATATTGTGACATTCATAGCGTATTGGATTTGCAAGTTCCTTTTGCCAAGCAAAAAGGTCGATCGTATTCGCCCAAGTGTCTTCAAGGTTGCATGCTTAATGACTACAGGAAAAAGATTTTGTCTTGCAATTCCCGTCCTTGCGAGCATATATCATGGGTTGAGGGAGATCGTCCACGCCCCTAACCTTGGAGAATGCGGAGTAACTTTCCCAATCCATTACGTCTATGCTTGGATTGGCCAATACTTTGACGTATATTATGAGAACAATCAAGTGAGTAGCCACCACGCGCGCATGACGAGAATTAGCGGTGAGAAAATGGCAATATTCCATGGTAAATCAGAAGCTGAGGAACTCTTCAAAGAAGTGAACCCTCTGATGCTTCCCAAACTGTGCTGGACTGAGAATGAAGAAAAAGTGCTGATCGATGATGGATCCTTATCATCAAGACTCACGAGTTACTTCATTAGTCAACGCTCCTACCATTTAACTTTACGTAAGGACAATACTTTCATTATTGAAAAATATAATCCTTGCAGGTTTAGCAGGCAATTTGGCTTCTGTCAGGACATCCCGAATAATTTGAAAGAGATCGCTCACACTTATACTTTGGGTGAGGCCATTCAACTATGGGATTCCTCAGTTCGCACGCAGACGCAATCTCGGGTGACTATACCCATGCACAGGAAACATCCGTTGATCACTAAAGACTACGACGCCTGGTGGTTGACTCGATCAAATAGCGTCTCTTCAACTTATTTTAAATTCACCGTTAAGATCCCTCAGCAGTCATCGAAGAAGGATAAGATTACCCCCACCAATGAGCCAGTGCATCATGACGGAGTTATAGAGATCGTAACGGGTCTTACCTCATCCACCTTACCAAAGAACAAAATTACTAGTAGTCCCTCACAAAACATTGTCACAAAGAACAAGTCTTTAAAGGACTCTTGACAGGCTATCAAAAAGGCGCAACCGGTGATTCCAGCAAAGAAAACGCCGCCCAAAGCTTCAAAATCCTTATCGGTGACTCACACAGAAGAAGATGTCGAGATTGAAACGATGGACGATCGTGATTCTCTCGAGGCTATAGAACAAGAAGGGACTCAAGTTCAGGGCATCGAATCTATCCAAAGAGGAGCCCATTCGTTGGCGAGTGGCAGTAGTAGCCAAGACCGTCATTGGAACCGATCGAAGAAGAGGACAACTTCTGATTTGGAGGAAGTTTCCTTTTCACCACCGTCGGTTGGAGTGTCGCCACTTAAGGTAATCATATCTTCCTTTTTTTTTTTTTAAAAAACCTTCAAAACGTTTTTTTTTCCCCCACTTCTTGAATTCCACCAAGAAGATGTTGGTACCAACTCACCACTTGAACTTGAGACTGTTGCTATAATTTCAAACAAGAAAGGTGACGAAGTCGTTATCAGCATCCCAAAACAACTTGCCCCCAGTGGAGGTGCCTTGTCAAAGAAGGAGCTGACTAATTTGTATGAAATCCGGAAAAAACCTAAGATAGCATTGGTTTCAGAATTTCATGGTCAAAAATTGATCCAGGCGCATCGAAGAAAGTACTTGCAAAGTTTGTGGATGGACTTTCGCGGACAGATTCTTGACACTTCAATTGAACAGATCTCTTCTTTAAAAGAGTGTGCAGAGGAAATCATTGCGAAAATCACAAGAACGGATCCTACCAATGGTCTCCCTTTAAAAAATCACTTGATAAAATTGTTTGCCAAGGCGGAGGCATATGATCTTTTGGTATCTTTATCGTGGGAAAGGATGAGCAAAGAAACACACGCAGAACTCCTTTCCAAAGCGACCATCCAACTCGGGAGAGTTAAAGCAAAGGAAGAAGAACTAACGTGCCATTTGCAAAATCTTGAAGAAAAGTTGCAGTCCATTGAAGATAGGAAGAAAGCTTTGCAACAGGAACTTATTGATTTGGAGAAACAACGAATGGAAATCAGCTCAACCATCGATCAAAAGCATGAGACCTTCAACTAGGTCCAGACCGAGATAAGACAAGCACATGATGAGCTCACTTCTATTGAAAATACCAACATCTTGACTGATGACACAGTGAAAGAACTTGAAGACATGAAGTCTGCACTTGAATCATACAAAATAGCTGTAGTGGATTATAAATTTGACATTTAGACTTTTTACCATGTCCTTTCCCTAAATTTTTCCCTTCGTTTTTTTTTTCTTGTAATGAAATTTTTTTTTTGAATAATAAAATGCTTTTCATTTCTTATCTCTTGTTTTTTTTTCAAAGATACAAGAACTCAAATGGAGCATTTTATTATTATTTTTTTTGGAAAGAGAAAATTCCTTTTTTTTTTTTTGCAAGGAACAGGGATTTGATTTGGAGTGGTGTAACTAAACTTAGAAGTTGCCCTCCAAACTGCCTACGTATCCTAACAAGGGAATCAAGTCACACGTAGTTCCTGTCGTTTGCATTTTAACCTCATGCGGGTCAGGAGTATCTATTTGTTTACCACCTTAGACTTGGTGGAGTGTTTCAACAGTTTAACCACATACTACACTGTTGGTGGTTGCCATCCACAGTTTTAACTCATGCATGCCAGGAGCATCGCGCGGTTCCAATTACGCATAGTACCTTTTTAGGTACTTGCCATTGATGGGGCCGACCCTTAATCTATCTTCAGCAACCAACTTGTATGAGCCATTTGTATACACTTTTCGAACAACATAGGGGCCATTTCATTTAGGAGTAAACTTTCTTTGGCCGCCATGAGTGAGAATGATCGGTCTCCAACGGCGAGTACTAACTCTCCAATCTGGAAAAAGCGAGGTTGAACGTGCTTATTGAATGCCTTTGAAAGACGAGCCTGATAGCACTCAACCCGTTGCTGAGCTTCCAATCTCTTTTCGTCGAGTGCTTCTAATTCCTCAAGACGAAGACGAACATTATCTTCTTCATTGAGCCTTTCTTGAATTGCAATTCTTAGCGAAGGTATTTGACACTCAAATGGAAGAACAGCTTCAACACCGTAAACAAGCGCATATGGGGTTGCTTGTGTGGGAGTTCGAAAAGTAGTTCTGTATGCCCAAAGCGCTTCTCCAATTCGAAAATGCCAATCCCTTTTCGTTTTATCCACGATTTTCTTCAACAGATTACATAAGGTCTTGTTGAATGCTTCAGCGAGTCCATTTGCGGCAGCGTAATACATGGACGAATTGTACTGTTTGAAATGAAACTTTTCCCAAAGTTTGCTCATTGCTACATTGCAAAAAGGCTTACCATTATCGGTGATGACATAACGCGGGACCCCATATCTATAAATGATGTGCGAGCGGATAAAATCTACTACATTCTCCTTTTTGACCTCTCTTAGAGGGAAGGCTTCGGCCCACTTTGAGAAATAATCTGTTGCCGCCAAAATGAAAATGTGCCCTCCAGAAGATTTTGAAAGCGGTCCAACTATATCCAAATCCCAAGCATCGAACGGCCAAGAAGCTACAGTTGGATGCAACAGTTCAGGAGGTTGACGGATGAAATTGCCATGGAATTGACAAGCTTGACATTTTCTAGCAAAATCGATACAGTCCTTCACCATTGTTGGCCAGTAGTATCCCATTCTTTTAATGCAAAAGTGTAATTTCGGGTCAGATTGGTGAGCACCACATATCCCAGAGTGAGCCTCCTCCATTGCTTGCATGGCCTCATCTTCCCCAAGACATCGTAGAAACACCCCATCGAATGATTTTCGGTAAAGCGTCCCTTTGTAGTAAATGAAACGTGACGCTCGACGACGCATATCAACCATTTTCTTGGGATCTTCTGGTAACTTCCCATGATTAAGGTAATCCACGATGAGATGACGCCAATCCTCCTTTTCGATCTCATGGACAAAAATATGATAAGTATTTTCTTCCTCACCATCATTATCTTCATCAAACATCGGAGGTATGACCCAATTTTGATCTATTGAAATCTGATTTCGATGAGAAGGTAGAATGATTATGGACGCCACTCTTGCCAAAGAATCAGCTTGTTGGTTGAAATTCCTAGGGATATGTTCTATAGTGACATCGCCCAGATATCCCATGAGTTGTCTCGCATACTTATAATATGGGATTAATTCGGGTTTCTTGACATCATAAATACCAAGAAGTTGATTTACCACCAATTTTGAATCGCCATAAACTCTAAGATGCAATTGCTTCATGTCTACGGCCGTTTCCAAACCGAGAATCAATGCTTAATATTCGGCCACATTGTTTGAACACCGACGTGTTAAAGTGAAAGAATACGGCAATATATCTGCTTCAGGGGTATAAAAGACAATTCTCGCACCGGCTCCATCGCGGTGAGCGGCTCCATCGAAATACATCGACCACGGAGATTCGATCATAAACACTTCTTCGTCGGGGAGTTCATCAGTCAACTCCCACTCGGCAGGCATGAGATGATCGGCCAGAAAGTCTGCCAATACTTGTCCTTTGACAGCCTTCGCAGGTACATAAATAATTTCAAATTGTTGAAACTGCAGGTACCATCTAGCAAGTCGATCGGACAGTACAGGTTTTGCCATGACATATTTAATGGGATTGGACTTGATATGAGTCGGACAGTATGTGCTTGAAAATAATGCTTCAACTTCTGAATGGCAAATATAAGTGCCAAACACAACTTCTCGATGGGTGTGTAATTCAATTCATTAGATGTCATCATCCGACTCAAGTAATACAGCGCATTCTCCTTACCTTCATCATTTTCTTGAACAAGTAAGGCCCCAACCGATCATTCTTGAGCGAAAATATAAAGAATCAATGATTTTCCTGGAATGGGTGCAGTCAACACTGGGGGATTCATGAGGTATGTTTTGATGCTTGTAAAAGCATTCCTACACGATTCATCCCACTCGATGGGTACCCCTTTCTTCATCGGTCGACTGAAGGGTTGGCATCGTCCGGCCAAATTAGAGATAAACCTCCGGATATAAGCCAACTTCCCTTGAAGGCTCTTCAATTCATGAATATTTCGCGACTCAGGCAAGTTCACAATGGCATCAATTTTAGATCGATCGACCTCTATTCCTCGTTGATGAACGATGAAACCGAGAAACTTGCCAGAAGTGACTCCGAATGCGCACTTCAAATGATTCATCTTCAGTTGGTATCTCCGAAGGCGTTGGAAAACTCTTCGAAGGTCTTGGATATGATCCTCTCGCTTCTTGGATTTCACCACAAGATCATCAACGTAGCACTCCACATTTCTATGGAGTATATCATCAAAAATTCTTTGCATTGCCCTTTGATATGTCGCTCCAGCATTTTTCAAGTCAAACGACATCACTTTATAGCAATAAATTCCCTTGGGGATGCGGAAGGCAGTGAGTTCCTCATCCTCAAGCGCCATACGTATTTGATTGTAACCAGACGATCTGTCGAGAAAATATAGTGTTTCATGCCCGGTCGTAGCATCTACCGTCAATTCTGTGATGGGGAGCGAAAAATCATCTTTGGGACAAGTCTCGTTTAAGTCTCGAAAGTCAACACAAACTCGAATTTGCCCATTCTTCTTCCTTACAGGGACAATGCTTGAAATCCATGTTGGATATTTCACTTCTCATATGAACCCCGATTCAATTAGTCTATTTATCTCATTTTCTATCAGAGGAATCAATTCAGGCCGAAAGCACCTTTGAGTTTGCTTGACAGGTTTTGTTCCTCGCTTGACAGATAAATTATGAACAGCGACTCTAGGATCCAAATCGGGCATTTCTGAGTAATTTCAGGCAAAGACATCTTTGAACTCGAGCAGCAAATCAACATACTCTTTCTCTTCTTCAGGAGTCATACAAGAACTTATGTAAATTGGGCGAGGGTCGTCACTTGTGCCAAAATTAATTTCTTTTAGGGCATCGACTGTATTTTTTACCCCTTGTTCAAGTTCAGGGGGAGCGTCATCTGCATCTTCTTCTTCTTCTTCGGGATCACTGATCGTAATATGGTGACAGGAAGCCATACTTTCTTGACCCTGTTCTTCAAAAATGGTTTCAATTCTTACATTGAATAAGTCTCCATAGTGCATGAAGAAGTTGGAGACTCACTTTCTTGATCCGTTTTTCTTTATTAGAGTAAGACTTTCTTCCCCGACAACTTGGTACTCTTGTTTTTTACTGCCTAATCTCTCATAGACGGGCGACTTCAGATTTTTCGGCTGCGGGCCAAGTCTGTCAAACACAGAAGTACGTTTTGACTTATTTCCCAATCGATCGAACACAGATCTCTTTCGGCTTGTGACCTCCATTTCTTCGTTCACATAGTTACAACTTACTCTTTTGATCATTATACGAACAGGAGAGGGCGGTTGATAACCAAGACCCATCGATGAACTTTCAACATTATAGCCCCTTTCTTTCAATATTTTCTGCGTAGGTGTCAATCCATGAGTCTTCTCGCCAGTCACTTCGGGAGGGAGTTTGCCCAATGTATTCTTCTCATTTGGGTTATAACCCGCCTTAGCAAGAAGTCTATAGGTGTTTGGATCAAAACCTTCTTGAGTCCGATTAGTTGGTAGCGAGTAATGTTCCACTGCCGGTTCTTCTTTGGGACGGACAAACCCTTGCAAGCTCACATTCTCAATTTTAACAGGCTCTATCTTGGTGAACGGAACATTTAATGTGTCATTTCTGATAAAAGAAGACTGACCTTGTTCTCTCTTTGATCTTGGAGTATACCGCAAAATGGGTACTTTGGAATCTTGACTTTCTTCCCTTACCGATTCCTTTCTTTTTGCTTCTTTGTGAAGATAAAATTTTGGCGTCGGCAAAGTGAGTTTCGGCTTCCGTGAAAGGTTTGTCATCGACAGTAACTTTCTTAACAATACCGTCTCGACAATATTTGAAACATTGATGCAGAATAGATGGTATAATTTCATTCTCGTGAATCCAAGGCCTTCCCAAGAGCATGTTATAAGAGGTTTTGGCTTCAATGATATGAAATAAAGCACTTGAAGACAGCTCATCAATGAGCAATTCAAGCCTTATGAGGCCAATTGCTCTCTGCCCCCCTTGGTTAAATTCTTGGATCATGAGGCGGCTCTGGAAGAGTTCATCACTTGAGATTCCTAACTCTTTCATAGCACGTACGGACATGATATTGACAGCAGATCCCCCATCAATGAGTATCCGATTTATCTTTTGTTCTCGAACATATGCACTAACAAACAAATGTCGATTGTGGGTCTTGAACTCAACAGTTAAATCGTCATCATAAAAAATGATGGTCGTTGCACAATCCACCGGTGGTTTATCATCGACTTTGAGTTTTTTCTCAAATTCAGTGCCAATTTGTGTGACTTGAGGATTTTCAGTTTTGACGACATTACAAGAAGTGAAATTATCAGTATCGTCACTTAAATACCCCTTGGGTAAAAATTCTCTCAATGTCACGGGCTATCGAACCTCTTGAAGAAGCTGAAAATCTGATGAAATTGGTGTTGTGGCGACTCCCTTTTATTTTTTTGTTGCATTTCGTTGTTTCATTGTCACTTTAGGCCTTGTCGAACAAATGATTTTCGAAAGAATGTACTTCTTTATTTTTGGCTTGCAAGTCCTCTTTCGAGTGACTAAAATTCATCCTTAATTGTCATCTTCAATAATGTCTTCAATTGAGGATTTTTCAAGCTCCTTAGACAAAGTACTACTTGATGTAGATAAAACTTCTATCGGACAACACATGAACCTAAACATTATTGTCGTTTGGTTTGCCAATGCTTTATCTTCCTCGAGAAGGATTTTTCCTTGACGGACCAACTCCATAATTTTGTCTTTAAAGACAAAGCATTTAGTGAGAGGGTGGCCAATCAGGCGATGATAACAGCAATAGTTCGGATCATTGACTTGACCGGTTTCCTCTGGGCGCTTCATTTCGGAAAGTTCAAGGAGTTTCTCCTTGAAAAGGTCATCAAACATCCCTTGTAAATCAGATTCAAGAAATGGGTATTCTTTTTCTTGCATCTCTTTTAACGTGGGTCTTCTCACTGACCTATTTTGAGATGGATCCAACTTCTCAGTGACCTTTCGGCTTACTTTGGTAGCAATTTTCATGGGAGTTGTGTTTATTGTCATGGACTCCTTATTACTAAATTTTGAAGGAGGCTTGCCCCATTTTTTATTTTCTTGCCTTTCATTGCTTTGACGAGGCGGCTGCACTCGCGGAACTTGAATAGGAAGCCCATCAGTTGCATTGGCCGTGATGCTTAACTCCATGTCATGAGCACGAGTAACTAATTCTTCAAATGTGTTTGGGCGTATACCCTGCAGAATATAGCTTAGGCTCCAATGCATTCCTCGAATGTACATTTCTATGGCAGAGGGTTCAGACAGTCTGTCCTTGCAGTTGAGACTCAGACTTCTCCACCTATCAATGTAGTTGACCACAGGTTCATCCTTCCATTGACGAGTGTTAGTCAACTCCAGCATACTGACGGTTCTTCTAGTGCTGTAGAAGCGATTCAAGAACTCTTGTTCCAACTGTTCACAACTGTCGATGGACCCTGGAGTGAGATCAGTGTACCAATCAAATGCGTTGCCCTTCAAGGATCGGACGAACTGTTTGACTAGCAGGTCACCATAGGTTCCAGCGTTATTGCAGGTTTCGACAAAATGGGCCACATGTTGTTTTGGACTATCCTTCCCATCGAACTGTTGAAATTTAGGCGGTTGATATCCAGCAGGCATTACGAGATTGTCGATTCTAGCAGAGTGTAAGACTTGCAGTAGGTAAAACTTGATTTTGAACCACTTTCCTTTTTATCTTTGATCACGCCTTCAACAAGTTCCTTCAGTTGTTCCACGGGGATAGTTCCATCGGCGGTCACATATACTTCCTTCACCTTGTCTTTGCCTTTAGATGAGGAAATTTCACGCTCTTGGTTCGCATGGCTTCCTTCAGAAGCGTGATCTTTCTGAGTGAGCAGTTGAGCAATGAGAGCATCTTAGTCCTTGATGTGTTTCATCATGGTTTCCATCATCTTGGACATGTTCGAAACTTGCTCTTCGAGATTTAAAGTATTTGTCATCATGGCAGGCATTGCAGCAGAAGAAACAGCAGAATCTTCAATAGAAAATCTTGAATGAAGAGTTTCGTGTGAAGAGGCTGATCCAGTGCTTGATGAATCATCGTCATGCTTAGAAAACTTGGATTCGGATCCAAATTCGAGCATGGCAAGAGCCTTCTCAATCGAGGCAGAAACGTCTTGGATTCCCATCGTGGAAGAATAGCTCATTAGTGATGTTGAACCGAAGACGGGAGTTGGCGCCGATGGAGCTTCCATGCTACTTTGGGTGGAGGCTCTCGTCATACTCCTTGTCACGGGATCAATAGCGCGGGTATTGTTGGCAACATGTGCAGCTTCCTGAACAAGCTTAGCATCAATAGCCCTGGAACGTGCAATCACGATTTTGTTGCTCTTGGGTACCATTGGTGATATACGTAGTTGAATATTCGAGAAGAAAAGATGGAAGGCAGAGATGGTCCCACCGGGCGTGCCAAAAATTTGTACGCGATAAAAATTTCAAGTCTGCAAAACGACAATAAAAAGAAATACACGACAAATATGTAATATATAAATTTAGAAAAATATGTGGGTACAATCTCTGGAAGTTTCTCGAACTTATGGAGAGTTTCCTTCGATTCTTCTCCTCGAACACCAATCCAAGGGCTTCGCAGCTTGTTCTCGGATCAACCACCGATTCTTTCAAATCTTGATATGGAAGATTTGAAGAATTTGAGAATATTTGAAGGCTCAAGTTTTGATATGCGGAAGACTTGAGGAGCTTTGAGACCCAGACCTTCGTAGCTTGGAACTTCAATACTTGAGTGTATGAGATGCCTCTTGATATCTCTGTGTCTCCGTATCTGTGTCTGTGTATGTGTCTGTGTCCGTGTCTGTGTGTTTGATTTGGTTGAGAGACCTCTATTTATAGTTGTAGCAAGAGGTAGAGGTTGAAAACCTGTGTACCACTCCACTTGCCTTGCAAGACGTGCAGTCATATTAGAACTGTGCTAGCCAAACATTATCTCTTTATCTTATATTTATTAATAAAGAGATAAGTAATTTCCCGATTGGCCAAACTCGTGGGACATGTGACATGGCGCCGTTTGACTGGCCAAGCTATTGCAGTATATAAGAAGTATACTTGGATTAAATAGTTCCAAATATTATCCCTTTAATAAGAAATAAATATTTGGATATTTATCCAATAGACATGTGATATGATATGATTTGGTTGGTGGAGATATCCCTGCAATTTGAATTGATTTGAAACATCTCAACTTGACACGTGGAAAAATATAATTGGCCATTTAGTAACCAAAATTTCCAAGTGTACATGACATATGGCAACATCCAATTGGATAAAATAAGCCATAAAATAATTTATAGGCCAATGGTAATTTTAGAATTTAATTAAAATTCCATTGTCTACAAGTACCCAAAGCAAAAAAAAAAAGACTCTTCGTCGCTTAGTCACCAAACTAAAATTATGGTTTATTTTCACTGTTTAATACAACTACAAAAACACAATCACAAGGATTTTGGTGCTCCGTTATGTAACTTTTCATACTTAATATCTAATCTAAATTTGAATAATTGGGAATTTGAATTGGGAAGCTTCATTTGGATTAACTGTTTTTGGAGGTATTTTTGAAAAATTTTATTGTAACTGTGTATATGAAAAACTTTTACTATAAATATTTTTAAAAATATTTGATATATTGTATGAATGAAATTTTTTTTGAATTATTATTATTTATATATTATTATAAAATTGTATTTGAAAAAATTTGTTTTTGAAAAAATAACCAATTCAAACGGACACTTGTAGAAGAAGCCTCCCAGCACTCGAGATTTCTCCACGTATTCATGCCTGCCACAAGAGCTTGTATCCACGTCACAACCACTACCGCCTGACCCCACCTCAGATCTTTTTCCGCTTAGATATTTCCAACATGTAAATATATTTCTCTACTCATCATTAGAAGGACCAATCAATCAAAACCCAACCGCTCCCCACAAAAAATATCTCTCAGTCATTTCAACAAACAACTAACAGACACTCCCCAAGAGAACTTTCTAGAACCACCGGCAACCACCAATGTCCGCCACTGACACCACCGGCTCCGCCGCCTGTGGCGTGGAGGCGGAGAAAGATGTCCTCGAAACTCCAGTTCTCGACTCGGAGCGACCGAATTTGCTCCAGCGGATAACGGAGGAGGGTGGCTATGCTTACGTCAGGATGGCGATGTTAGCCTCCGGTGGGGACATGAGGGCGGCGGAGGCGGCGAAGGAGATGGCGTGGGAGCAATTGCACAGCGGGCCGTGGCACTCGGTGGTCCCCGTCTGGAGAGACGCCTATGCAATGGCGTGCCTCCACGTGGCCAAGCTGCATTACGCCGCCGGCGAGTTTAGTCTTGCTCTGAGAGCACTCGATATGGGGCTGATCATGGGTGGTTTGAGCTTGAGAGACGATTTGAATTCTGCTATCAAAACAGCGTCGAAGAGAGCGCGTTTAACAATTGCCACTTCGAAGCTTGGGAGCGAAGATGATGGGAAGGACGATAAGCAGTCGAAACTTTTTGTCAGTGAAGAAGTTGACGTGGCGGAGGTGAGGTTCGTTTTCGTTACTCTAGTATTTTTATTATTAATTTGGTTTTCTTTAATGGAAATAGCGGTATGCTGTGGAGATGTCCAATTGATAAAGCATAGGGTACAATCGTCGTTGATTTGATCGTTAAGGTACCTGTTTTTCTCATAATTGTGCTGTTTAAATACGTGGGCTGTGTTTGGTTATTCGTATGAGTATTGGTAATCTATTATATTTTGTTTCTTATGCTTAATTGTCATTTTCCCGGATTGTTTTTGCATTTTGTATTTATTGTTATTGTTGTATTAACTGACTTGCAAGAATAAGGCATCCATTTATTGGTGGTTACCTTCATGAGTCATGTTCAAATCTAAAGACAAGCAAGTACAGTTTGGGGAAAAAACAATGGCATAGTGGCTAAGGGATCTAAGAATGTCTACGAATGGCATCATGGCTTTACTTGTATTAGATGTTAGATGAGCTTTTGAAGCGTCAACATTCTAAGGAATAACGAGTGCTTAATATGGCTTCTTTTGTTGAGATTGTAACTTGGAAATTTGTAAACGTTTGGTTCATGAATTCTGAGAAGGAATAAATCCAAAGAGAACCATGTGCAAGAAACACTGATTTTTTGCAGGTTTGACACACCTTGTTATTCTTTATCAACTTTGTCATCAACTGGATTGTTGACTGGTACTTTTCTGTAGGCTTTTCCACACATATTGGATTGTTATGACTACAATGATTCTCAAGGACTTTAATGTTCTGGTTGATAGTTAATTCATTCTTGAATTCCAGCTAAACAATTTGATTTGCAAGCATTTCATAAATCAAATTACTGAAACTTCTGAGAAGCCTATAATTGGAAGACTGCCTATTTATACTGAGGATGGCTTGAAGGAAAATTTTAAGAAACTTTAGAGTGATACTGAAATCTGTCAAGTTAATATATTAAACTGGAACCTGCTAGAATGAAGCAGTCTAGTTTTTTGCAATTTCGACATGCAAATGAAACTCATTGTTTTGGGCAATTCTATCCTTTGATGTCTATGCATCTTCTGCATTTAAAACCATGTGCTGGTTTGCAGTCAGCTTGGCCGCACGGTACTCTTTGATCTTGTTGTGTTTGTTGTAACAAAAAATGAAAGCCCTGTTATAGTGATAAAGTGCAAAATGTTGGATGCATAATTTCGGTTTTTGAAACCAAAAGAAGCCAAGGAGGCCTTGATCTAGTGGCTAGGGTTGAGGACCCAGGAATCAGAGGTTGTCGGTTCAAATCCCCATTGTGCCTTCCCACTTGTTAAATCTCATCCCTTGCTTAAAAAAAAAATTATCGTCTTGGAATTACTGATGTGTGTGACTTTTTGGTGATTCTTGCTAGCTTCCAAAGCTATTTTTTGGATTGATTATGTTTGCAATCATAATGGCTAATTGATTGATCTTTTTAATGAAAGACCTTTTGCAGCATTCCAGTCAATGTCTATTTAATGTTTTTTAGAAAGTTGTTTGCTTCCCTTGTGAAATAAGTGGTTAATATGGCTGTACTTGGCTTTTCTTGGATGTGACCAAATTATTCTGTTCCCCTTTGAATTCAAATTTTTGCAGTTGCAGCATCTTTTACCAGTCAAGTCATTGTCCTCTAAGATGGTTGGGAGAAGATCATCTCTGTCCTTGGAGGCATTCCTGCATGACTATTTTCTACCTGGCTTTCCTGTGATAATCAGTGATTGTATGGCTGACTGGCCAGCTAAAAGTAAGTGGAACAACATGAACTACCTAAAAAGGATTGCTGGTTTTCGCACCATTCCGGTTGAGGTATTGTTCTTTCAGTCAGTGGAGTATCTGATGTCTATTCCTTGTTATCATTGCTGCAGTTCACTTTTTTACTTGGTGGTCAGTGTGAGGATTTTATTCTTGGTCCCCTTACACTTCTACTACTGACTTTATGTGGTATATTTGGTGCACAATTAGAGGAAATTATCAGTATATGTCATCTCTTGGAAGTTATTAACCTACTTGAGGTTTTTCCTTGAAGGTAATAAAATAGTAGCCTAAGAGGCTTTGCTGAAGCCAAATGGTGCCAAGTCATTTAAATAAATAAGAAAAAAGAAATGCTAATTTCAAACTCTCTTCCTTTACATGTTGTGTCTGGATTCACTGGGGAAATTTTGTATTTCTCAGATCACTCATCTGTTTGTTATGCATTTATATGTTGTGTCTGGATTCACTGGGGAAATTTTGTATTTCTCAGATCACTCATCTGTTTGTTATGCATTTATTTAATATGTTTCACTCATTCCCTCATAGCAATTCCTGAAATCTGCATCTTTGTTCTTTTAATTTCAATGACTCATATAACTTTTTCACCTTGCATATTCATTTTCGGTGATAGTAGGTGAAAAGTGCCAACCTTTAAACTGATAGAGCAAGAAACAGAGGCTGCAATTGCTTGCGTTGGCCGTGATGACTGTTAAGATGTTATTGCTTCCCTTTCATGTCTAGCAAAATTCGACCGTCAAATTAAATTTTTAGTTAGATTAATGTCTCTAATTTTGCTTTCCTACTTGTTTCTAGGGCTTATGCACAATATTGAAACCAGATAATAAATTTTCAAAGGTGACAAAATAGGTAAATTTTGGTTCATTGCATTATCCAAATTCCAGGTTCTGCTCTTGTTCACTTCTAAATCAGGTGGCATTTACGTTCATTAAATGAGTTGAACTGTTTAGAAACATTAGCAACTCATGCAAGATTGACACAAAGATTTGGGGAATTAAAATATTTAGTGCAGCAGCTTATGCTTTGCCTTTGTTAAAGATTTCATGTAAAGTACTGTTTGGTGAAAAGAAATCCCTACATGTGTGTGCCCAGTACTAATCTGCACATACCAAACACATCTTTTAAAACATTACTAACCAGATTTTTTTACCATCCAGATTTTTTTATTGGATAGGTGCTTTAGAATAAAATCTCTCTTTAATTGCTAAAGCAAGGTTACAACAACTTGCAGGTTGGAAAAAACTATCTATGCCAGGATTGGAAGCAGGAACTTATTACGTTTTCTGAGTTCCTTGACAGGATTCAGTCAGATGACTGTACTTCTGCTGACACAACATATTTAGCTCAACATCCGTTGTTTGATCAGGTAAGCTTCCCCCCCCCCCCCCCTCTTGGAATCTACCTTTTTCAAAATGATTATTTCTCTTACTGGCTGATCGGCATCTGAACGATAGATACAAGAGTTGCGCCACGATATCATTGTTCCTGACTATTGCTTTGCTGGTGGTGGAGAGATGAGGTCTCTTAATGCTTGGTTTGGTCCTGCTGGCACTGTGACACCATTGCATCATGATCCACACCATAATATACTTGCTCAGGTATGGTAGATGTCATAAATTTAACTTATGAAACTGGATTGTATCTTCTCATTGATTCTCAATTGATTCCTATAATTTTCTTTTTCTTTTTCTTCTCAGTCTTATTTTCACATCCTTTCTTTTACGCTATTCTTTCAGTGAATGGATATGAAAGATTGTCATCCTGTTGACTAATTATCTTTGATGATTCAGATTTGGTGAATTCAGTATTGTGCTGGGAACACAATTTCATTTCTTGCTGTGTTACCATTGATGTATATATAGGTTTGTTGATGAAATGAATCAATTATTAACTCTTCTATAATCTCAAGGTGTCTTTATTACTGTCCCAGGGGTAGAAAAAGAAGTCTTACAGAGGGTCCTAATTGACAAAAGAAATCTCCATCCTTTAAATCCCCTAAAAGTTGATTTTATCTTTATTAATGCAGAAAATGACAATGTAGCAATTGTTAAAGTTCTGCATTTAGCTTCATTAGAAGTTGTAGGAATTCCTCATTATGTTGACTTCATGCAGTATAAGTACAAACCACAAATGTACATGCATATCATCTTTATGTCATGTAAGTTCATATTGGCAAACTAGATAAGGCATCACTAAAATTGTGTCCATTCTGCTTACTAAATTTAAACCATTAATGAATGGGCAAGTTTTTGTAGACAGGCCAATCTGTTTTTGAGCTAAAGTTCAATTTTGTTTGGTTCTAGCAAGGATATAAATCATCAATTTGAAATATCTTCATTGAAGCATGATTCATATGTCCAAGTACAGATATTTTTCTGTTCAAAAGTAGAATTTGGAAAAAAAAAAAATCTCTGACAAGTAATGATGCAAATCAATTGCCCATTTCCCCATTGATTTGCTGAATGCATCCAGTTATTTTATGGGATTTTATACATAAGATGCGCAAAGAAGGGAACTTCATCTGCTACATGGCGGATTAGAAAAAGTGATTGCTTTTTCTTAGTAGTTTTATGAAATGTACAAATGCAGACCACGAGCAAACTTTTACTAAACTATAGTTCTTAAATTCTGATGGCAAAGGTTTTCTTTTTTCTTCCTTTTGATGAGGGTTGGGTAGTTCAGATTGGCAGCATAATTCATTTGTTCCTGACTAGATAACACTAAAAAGATTCGCACGCATTATGAGGTTCTAATTGGGCGTGGTTATTATTTGTTTTTAGAAGTCTTTTAATTGCATTGAAGGGTTTTCTGTTTCTGAGATTATATAAATGTTCGGCTCAGGATGGTGTGTTTTTGTTGTCATTGTGTGGTTGTGTGCTGCATGTGAATATCTACCAAAACGGAAATGAGAGGTGTGGCACTCTTTTTGGGAGCTTGAAGGATAATTAGTCTAACCAATGTGAAAAAAATCTATTGATTTTCCCATGTTATGGTAAGGATAATCATTTCTTTTACATGAACTGTTTTGCTTTTTACCAGATTATGTCCGCATGCTGTTGGCCCTTAAAACAATGTTTGGGCATAGTTTGACTGGTTTCAGGATTTCAATGAAGTGATTTTTGCCTTTTGTCTCGCTTATATTTGCTATTCCACTTTGTGTCTGATTATTATGGACAACTTTCTGCCTCTTATATATGCAGGTTGTTGGCAAAAAATATGTCAGGCTTTACTCTGCTTCTCTGTCAGAAGAGCTATACCCGCATGCTGAATCCATGCTCCGGAACTCCAGCCAGGTAGCTATCTGATCTTCCTATAAAAGATATCATGGTGACCTTTCAAATAGTAGAAGAAAACTTTGTGTTTATATATTCACTTGCTTGAGTTGTATCAGATGGTTTGATGTTTTCTAACTCAAAGAAAAGATAACCCCTTATGGACTACAATTGATTTGAAAAAGACGTAAATGCAAGACGTGTGGTAAAGCTGTTGAGCTTTCGATCTGCACATGGAACTAACATTGGTTAATGGGATAGTTGGATCAGTCACCTATTAAACTTTGAATAATATTCCTTTTTCCTACAATTATACTTTCTTTTGTTCATTAGTCTAGTGTTCAAATTTTGGGCTATGATTGATGCACATTTCTTCTGCCTCTCTGATCCTTTTCTCGAGATGATTTCTTTTCATGGCTTCATGTTCCACGGTACATGGTGCTTTCACTGATGGCCTTTGGTGCGTAAAAGGTCTCGTGTATCCCCATCCTGACTTTTTCTATACTTTTCTTTGAAGGTTGATCTGGATAATGTTGATGAGAAAGAATTCCCGAAGGTTGTCAATCTGGAATTTTTGGACTGCATATTAAATGAAGGTGAAATGCTTTACATCCCTCCCAGGTGGTGGCATTACGTCAGGTCGCTTACTACCAGCTTTTCGGTTAGCTTTTGGTGGAGTGACATTGCAAACTCATCAGCTTCTTGACTAGAACACATTATTCTTCTTTTTATCTTTCATATAACTTTTTCTTGTATACCGAACAAAAATACTACTACACAGGAAATCTATGAACAAAGGATGCTGTTATTGCTTCATTGTATATCATGCGCTACTATTACAATTTTAGACTCATTTTTTTGGCTTATAAACATTGGCTCATCATTATGTAAAGGAACATATTTCTACCAAGTAATCTAGTGCCAGTATATGATACTGTTGTTCATGGACTGATCTCACTGTCTTTCTGGTTAGGTGATGGCAGTTGTACCTAATATGTTCGCAAAATTAATACTGACAACTTCCGTCAGAATGGTTGTCACCATAATCACATTAGAATTAGTCATTCAAATGACGTCTAACAAAATTTAGAAGTGAAAAATAAAATACCGCAAGGATGCTTCTCGGATTAAAGTCTAATATTAGTGTATTGCTTACAATGTTTTTTTTTTTTATTTTTTTCCTCAAAGGAGAAGAAATAGAACTTTCATTAGCATTTTATTTATACTCAAGAATATAAAAGGGGTTGACTTGTTTTGTTTATATTAATTTACCTCATATGGCTAATCTCATCGCAAATCATAACTCCAATTTGCACGTTAGTCTTAGAAGTCTACATTAATCAACTCCAAGATAAGCCGATCCAATCTTCCCGTTCATGAAGAGATGACAACAATTGATCCTAGTTACATTCCCAATATATAGATAAGGGTAATTGTAAAAATCCTCTTTTCCATCAATGAAAAAAATAAGAAGGCTTTTTTATGCTAAACTTCCCTATGTTTATAAGTTGCACTTTACATGCCAAATTCATTTTATATTATCATCGTTTTATCCTATTTGACCACTCTGATCGAATTTTTCCTCATAAGTTTTTTTTTTTTTTGGCTTGTTCATGTAGACACCAAATTTTAAATTTTTATCTATCTTTGGGTCATTTATTTTTATGCATTCTAATGTGTGTTTTTCTTATTTTTGTAGGTTTATCTAAAAAAAAAAAGAAGAAGATAAAAAAGAAAAAAGAAAAATAGAAAAAGAAAAGAAAAAAATCCTAACAAAATTCTATCAACACGCACCCTAATCACTTTTTTCCTCAACTAAGATACCATTAACCCAATCCAACACTCCACCTCCCATCTCTTTTTGTTGATTTTTCTTGACCAAAAACAAATACAATCATCACCAACACAACCTAACACACACAACCTCTTTCTCTCACAATCTCAAGACATGCTCTACACATAGCAACACATATGCATACAACTCTCTGAAGAAAAAGGGTTAGAAGAAGGTAGAGGAGCTGTGTTTCACTCCAAGAGTATTTTTTTTCCGTTAAAATTTGTTCATAGCAAAGAAAAGAAAAAAGAGAAAAAAAAAAAAGAAAAATGAGAGAAAAATGAAAAAAGTATTGGGCTGAGTTTTTATTTTTTGTTGGGTTTGATGTTGGGCTTTAGAAATAAAATTAGGTACATTTGTTATTATTTTTAGCCTACTTTGACATTTGATTAAGTTCGTTTGTTTAAATGAGATAATTTGCCTTTTTCCGTTTGGGCTAAAGTAGTGTGCCTCAAACACTAAAAATGATCCAAAATTATTTTTTATTTATTTCACTTCAATTAGAAATTATATTTGACAATTAGGTATTACACTTTTGTGTAATCATATTGTGGCCAAAATTATTTTTTTTTCCGTCTAAGTCCTTATATTAATTTCATTTTGGCTCCTAGACCTTGTCTTTGTTTAATTTTTGACCCTAGTTTTTTAAAAATTATGTTTTGACCCTAAAACTTTTTAACTTTGCAATTTAGTCCCAAGCAGTTTTTTGATTTCTCAATTATTATTGTTTCCTTTTTTAAATTACTAATTATGCTTTTCTTAAATGCATTTAGCTTGCAATTTTGGGTGTTTTAAATTTATTTGCATCTTTAGCATGATAATGTGAATTTAGTACATTTTTATATTCTCTTTTAAAGTATTTCAAATTAAATTGGTGTTTTGATCCTATTGTTTATTTTTGAGCATAAATAGGTTAATCTTCTTTCCTCATTATAGTCCATTATGTCAAAAGAGAAGTATCCATATTATCTTTTTAATTCTGATTATATGTTCCTATATGCTCTTATATGGTTTTATATTTTTATGTGTTTTCTTTTATTTATTTACTTTAAGTTTATATTTATTTATGTTTATTTAATTTAAGTTTTATAATCATTTAGAGGTATTCGAATACCCAAGATGTAATAGATAGGTTATATTTTTCTTTTTGCAAAAATTGTAATTAAATAAACAAATGTAATAGATAAGTTAAATAGGTTTATTTTCTTATATTTCTCCATTTTAGATTGTAATTAAATCCCCAAATTTAATAGATAGATTAGAAATGTTTATTTACTTGTATTCCTCTTTAGGTTGTGTTTAAGTCTCCAAATGTATTAGATAGGTTAGATACGTTTATTTTCTTGTGTTCCCGCCTTTAGATTGTATTTAGATCTCCTAATGTAATAGATAGGGTTATGGTGTGTTTATGTGACTTATGTGCTTACGTGTTTTACTTGCTTTCTTTAGAATTTTGCAACTAAATATTATACTTGTATGCTATGTGTCCTATGTGCTCGTATGTATTTATTTGTTTTAATTGTATTCTATATGTTTCATTATTATAAATAATGTGTGCATGACATCACCACACTAGTCTAATGCTAATTATGGCCTTTTTCCAATTCATTACTAGTCCAATGTTAGTGAGAACTTGTAGAAATGGGTTAGTTCAATACTAAACCCTTAGGTCATCCACGTATTAAATTCATCCTTTGTGTATTCTTCATTGCACTTTAATGCATTTTTTCTTGTTTATGCTATTTTTCTTATTTGCATGATATTTTCTCTTATATTATTCTCCTATTCCTATATGCGTGAACCATGTCATTTATAATTGCATTTTACTTAAGAAATTAGAAAAATAAGTTAGTTTATTTATTTGATTAGATTAGAAAAGTCACCCTTCGAATATGAAAAATGAGCAAGTATGACTTTTTTAACTTTAGCCCGCTGCTACCTCTCTATAAGAAAAAAAATTATGTCACGAGTGTTAGTTCCCTATACCCGTTATGTTGCATTCTCCTCTCTTTAGTCATGTATACTTATATATGTGCATTATAATTTTTATTTCTTTAAGTCTCATATTTTTGCATGCTTGTGACTTCTTCAAGGGATTTTTCTTGAAATTAATGCGATTGGTATTAACTAGATCTTAAATGAACATTTTGTCCCTTTCTATAACCCCTTTAGATTTATATTTGCATCCATGTAGAAAATATTCGAATGTGATAAATTTGACGGTTATATTAGAAAAAATTTGATTAAATCTCGTAACTAATTTAGGTTAGATTGAAAGGTGCTTTAGGTTTGAGTCGATTGAATCTTTACTTTTCTTTTTTTCAATCGTACCTCTTGAACTGTTTTTCTCTCATTTTAAAAAATCTGGAGTTGTCTGTTTATTTGATTTATTTTTATAAAATAATTTTTAATGATTTGATACACCTAAACTCAATACCAAAAGGTGATTGCTTTTTTTTTTTTCTTTCAAAAAACTCTCTTTTAGATTATCTCTTTGGACCCAACTGTCACATTTTAAAAGTCCCATTTTAGGCTGGTTTCTTATTTTCTAAAATCAAACACATTTTTTCTATTAAACCTTTTTTATTTCAAAAAATGGGGTTCGGTGACTTGGCGACTCCACTGGGGATCACTAGTGAGCACTTGGTTTATTCACATTTTATTTTTTAATCCTTTTCATATATTGCATTTGGATGTCTTAGGTTGCATTTTTCATTTTGGGATTTTTCATTTTGGATTTTACGCATTCATTTCTCCTTTCCCGTGTATGTGATGAATGGTTTATTTATTTACTTTATTTACTTGTATCGCACTTTGCATTTGAGATGGCGATGATGTTACCTTAGAGCATTAGTGTGTGTTTAATGGTATTAATCGCTCCCCTCAAAAGAACATTCCATACGTGCATGCATTACTTTTATCCCTTTTATTTTAATTTTTCATGGGTGCTATCGTACTTAATTTTCCTTATAGGATTAGGATCGATTTCTTTAGCTACGTGGATGGTGTGTCTTGCACCCATAGCAGCACCTAGGGGATTACTCAAGCCACCAACTAGACACCTTGGAATTGATGACCTTTTGCTCTTTGGTCTAAAAACTTGGGGACCTGAAATCTTAATCGAGTTTGTATGCATTAGTGAATCTCAATCTCATGCATCCATTTTAGAATTACCTAGGATAGAGTTCCCTTTACCTTATTAGGAACACTAGACATGTTTTTGTGCCATTTGTTGTTCTAGTGTGCTTATGTGTTATTTGATCAATTAATCTTGTCTCGTTTTCTTTCTTGCATTCATAAACTTCAAACTAAGAGCCTTGGTATGGTACTTATTTGGAGCAAACCGTCTCTCTAGATAGGTTATTACATATTTAAATTTCAATTTATTGCATTAAAACTATGTATATATATATTGCATTTCCTTGTTAGGTTTAACTCGACATCCAAATGGGGTACTTTTAGATAGGGGTGGCAATTTTCGACACGACCTGAAAACACGACACGAACCTAACACGAAATTAATGGGTTTGGGTTGAGGTTTTGGGAATTCTGGTCAGAATCGGGTTGGACCCGATGAACCCGAAAAGAAAACAGGTCGATTTCGAGTCAACTCGTGGTGACCTGATATGACCCGATATGACCCGTTTACGAATTAAAAATAATTTAATAAACATAAAAATAATTTTATCTAACTAAACTAAGTTATTCTTTTTTTCAAAGGCATTAATTACTTAATCCTAAATGAATTTATTTAATTTGTGTGAAGTTGAAATTATTATATTTGGACAAATAATATATTATATTATTTTTTACTTTTATACTGTTTTAATTTATTTTATATTTTGTTTGGGATAAAACACTTTTACGGTGTTTAATTTATTTTAGATTTGGTTTGGAATTATTTATTTAAATTTTTATTACTTGATTATGTAATTAGTTTTGTGAGAAATTAATTTTATTAGAAATTACAGTGATAAATTAATAAATTAAAATTAAGTTTCGGGTCATTTCGGGTCGACCCGCCAACCCGTCAACCTGAAATTTTCGGGTTCGGGTCAGCATACCTGACCCGTCACGGGTTGGCGGGTCGGGTTCGAGTCAACAGATTTTCTGGCGGGTTGACCCGAACCCGACCCGCCAACCTGATTTGGACCCGAATTGCCACCCCTACTTTTAGATCATATTTTCAATTACAATGTTTCACGTATTTACTTGCTTTAATAAATTGTCATTATGCATTAATCATAGAGAGAATGCCATTTAGGGAATTTCGTGTCAGGAATAAACTATTTTTTTATTTTGGAAATATAATCCAATGAGACCTGCACGTTTATATTTTTTGTACCATCCAAAGAAATAGTGTGCAAAGTAAGGGTAGGATCTGGTCCATTCCATGATGATGGCACTGAAGATTATGGAGCAACTTTTGTACACTAGAATATGGGTATCTGATAATCACTTTTTGGCTATTTTTGTAAAAATTGGTAAATTTCCTTTCACAAGGACACTAAGTTGATGAAGTTCAACATGATTTCTCATTGTTGAGATAATAAATATATTGAGGCCAAATTTTGATTTTATAAGGTTCATCGACATACATTGTAATGAAAATTGTGAGATTTTGTGCCATAAATGGGTAGAAAATCCAATTGATTTGTAAGTGAACCGTTAATCCCATCTAATCCACTTGAACAAGTTTACTCTCTCTCAGAGTCTCAATCCATGCTTCACTAAAGAAACCAGTCAAGTCGTTGCAATCCTTTCAAGAATAGGTTCTTTCATACTAAATTGACCTTTGACATCTCTTCATGTACTGACTGAAGCAATCAATCCATTTAAATTTTGTCCTCATCCCACATGCCTTTCTAAATAGGCAATTTTTAGGTTATTTTTCAGTCAAATATCAATAAATTGATCGAATTCATCAAGTATTGTATGGTGCATACTTTAGAGGATTGTATTTTTCATGTTAGGCCAAATCTTGGTATATAAAGGCTTCCCTATAGTACATGCATACTGATTTTGCAGTTTTTCTTACTAACTTTGGGTATTTTTCTTTTTCTTTTTGCCCATCTTCTGCATTTATAAAAGATGTTTCAATACAGTAGAAATGTTTTTCCTATACTTGACAACAAAATTGGTCTAATAAAGTTTTGAAAATTGGAAGCATTACTTGATCCTTGGGTGATCCTGCAATGCAAAATATGGAGAATTCATCTGGAAGTACAAGTTTATAGCATCTAAGAAATTTTGTGGCATAGTGGTTAAAAAATCTATTTATCAAAAAGTTGTTGTTTTTCCAAACACATTTTGTCCCGAGAGAGAGAGAGAGAGACACACACACACACACACATACACAAAGAGAGAGAGAGAGTGTGTGTGTGTGTGTGTATGGGTAGGAGTTCTTTAGAGATTTTTCTTTTTCTTTTCTCATTTGTACTCCAATTGAGCAAAATTTTTATTTCAAACATTTAAACTAATAAATTTGTCATTTAGACTATTCTTACTTTGCAAATTTGTAAATGTTTATATGCATTCCATTCTCTTTACTCATACGGAGACTTCATGATGGATTTTAAATACAAGACTAGGTTGAGATTCTTAATTTTGCCATTTTTTGGCATGAAATTCATAAGTGCATATTTCACTTTCTAAAATAATTGCATGCACTAAATTTGTGGCCTAAACAGTTCAATGAGAGCACCTAAAATCCAAAATTCCAAATGGGCCACTCGATCTTGTTAGTTTGTCTTAACAGACCAAGCATGATGCCTTTTCTCTTTCATTTTTGCTATTCATATTTTGCCCAAATTTATCAAGCCTCTAGAATCAGTCACCTTGGTTGGCACACTTCAAAGTGGAATAGTTTTTACTTTCAAAAGCTCTAATGTATCTAACCAGATTCAATCTGTGTCTTGTTGAAAGCAAAAGTTCATTACTTTTATTTTTTTTTTTTGAGAATTTGGAATGATGCTTTGGGCGTTCGTTTTCATATCTATACAGATTTTATCATTTGTTCTCCCATTTGAGCTGTTAGAAGTACAATTTCATTTCAAATAAGAGCCATGGTGATCACACCCTTCTATTGAATGAATTTCCAAATGTCGCAAGGGAATAGATTCTTCTAATGAGTTGTTCTTTATTTTGATTATCACGTGACTAAATTGATGGTTTGTTTCAAAAGCATTTATGATCGTACTCCCACACTGGGGTATGCGATTTGAGATTTTTCAATAATAGCAAAGATGCTAAATTTTCTGGGAAGGACGTGAAGTATTCAAAAAAATCAAATAAAAAATTTATCTATTTTCTAAAAGTTAAGGGCTATGATTCTACCATCAATATTTGGACTTCGATATCAGCAAAAGGGGGCAAAAGAAAAAAAGAGCAAAAAAAAAAGAGATTAAAAAGAAAAAAAAAAAGAAAAGAGATTTAATGCCCAAATCCCTCCAATAATGAAGGCAGAAGTCAAATAAAGTCTATGATCTTTGAGCTCAAACCCAAGACTGGGCCAATTTTGGAAGAAATGCAATCTTAAGTGCAACATTCTTGAAAATCATATTTCTTTTAATTATCATCTTCAAACCACATTGCAAGTTCATAAAACCCATTGTTGACTTATTTTTCATGGTAACGTGAAATAGCTTTATAGGATTTATCAATCATTCATGGTCACAAGATCATAACCTATTTCATTATATTTAGCTATCTTTTTACTCATGTATTACAAGCCCATAGAGTTTATATGTTGATTAGATTTTTATAAGAAATAAGGGTGAGAAACTATTTATTTTTTTCAAGATGTGGTATTGAATGACTTAGATGCAATCTGGGCATAAAATTGAGAAGAATCCTAATGTACAGTGTTTAGCTATTGTTTCTTTCATTCACCCAAAAATCCAAAATAATACTCACTTGATTGGTTTTGAAGGCGAGCTAACAAGAAAGAGTGGTCCTTTACCCTAAACACTATTCCTAAGAGAGGAAGAGACTTATTGCAATTGGATCTGATTTTAAGAGGTTCATCATAGGTTTTCTGCATGAGTTTAAACATGACATTTTGTTAAGCCTGTTGTTCATTTGAGGAATGCAATTTCTATTATTTTGCATGCTACTAGTGATGCGCCAATACACATTACATGTTAGCATTTGATTGTTTTCTAAATTTCATGGAGCACAATATTCTTGTTCTTATCAACTGTAAAGTCATTTGAACTAAAATTTTTGCAATTAAATAGCCCAATTTGAAGTAATTTTTTTGTAATGCATTTGCGGTGGTATGCACAAGAGTCAACTAATACACCTTCAAATCTATTACTCAAAATTTGATCTTTGATAAGTCAACACTTTACATGAGTAGTAATTGCTACATCATTGTTCCGAATAAAGAAAGAAATTTTCTTGAGAAATTCAAGTACATCTTGTACATTGGCAAATCCCATACTATGTGCAAGTATTCATGACTGAAATCAAGAAACACAAGTCAAAAGTTTGCTGATTCAAAGGCCAATCATGAATAAAATAATAATAATTCTGCATTGCAAAATGCAGGCATGGTTTATCCATTTAGAAAGAGTACTTACTTCAACAACCAATTTTGAAAAAGAAAAAAAAGAGAGGAAAAAAATTTTTCCTTTAATTCTGCAAATTTTGCCATTGAATTTTTAGAGCATATTCATTTTGGGATTGCATTTCTAAGTCAGGGCAACTCTTATGCTCTCATATATAGAATGGAAGTAGTATTGCTTGCCAAAATTATGATTCCATCGTTGTGCATTTTGATGAATGCTCAAATTGAAGAAGCTGAATGGGTTTGGGAACGTCATGAGCAGTTATTTATAATTAATGAAAAGAGGTTAAATACTAGTTGCCATAGACAATGTTATCAACAAAGAATGGCCCGTGCTTACAATAAGAAAGTCAAATCTTGCCCATTTGAAGTAGGAGACAATGTTTTGAAACGAATTTTTTTAGTTCAAGAGGAGGCAAAAAGAAAATTCACTCCAAATTGGCAAAGACCATTAATTATAAAAAGAGCATTACCTAGAACACTTATTCTCATGAAAATGGATGGACAAGTTTTTTCTCAACCAATCAATTCAGACACGTGTAAAAAGTTTTTCATTTGATTATGAAAATTATCTTGTAAAACCAATACAAATGTTGGACTAAAGGCGGTCCTTCTTTCTTTTCCATTTGAATATTTTACCTTTAGCTTTTTTCCTTTGAACTTTCAGAATAAACTATTCTTTTTGCTTGACAACTCGTGAAAATCGCAAACTCCACATTGGTTTTATTTCTTTATTTCTATTTAAGAAAAGAAAAAAGAAAAGAAGAAGAAGAAGAAGAAATGAAAAAGTAAGAGAAAAATATATAAGAAAAAAGAGAAGAAAAAGAAGGCTAATTAGAATTAAACTAGGGCAAGTTTTTAGTTCTTATCAGCCCTATAATGAGGCAAATTTTGAAAAATACGATCCCAAAAATATTTCAAACCCATTATATGATCTGCTTTAAAATTTTGACTTTTCTTTTACACCTTACTGAACCCCATTACAAAAACCAAAATGTTATCGACCTCTGCCTTTTGCAATATTTTGAGAAGAATTTTTCTTAATTAAGTGGCAAATGATATAAATATATCTTTTCCCAAACTTGCAAGAGTAGGTTGTCTTACTGATGCCATCAATCCTAAAATACATGTCTGATCTAATAAAGATTACAGTTAAAGTTATTGGTCTTTTCTTGGAATCTTATCTTTCTCTCGAGATAAAAACTCAAAAGGGCAACTTTTCTTCAAAACAATGACAAAAGAGAAATAGAAAAAAAAAAGAAGAAAAATAGGGAAAAGAAAAAAAGAAGAACGAAAAAAGGAAAAAAATAGAAAAAAAGAAGTGAAATTGGATAGGGGTAACCTCAGTGAAAATCTAAAAGAGCGCTGAAGTAGGGTTTTGAAATACAAGAAAGTCATAAATGGAAAGCAAAAGGTGCTCAAATTTAAAAAACTGGCAACTATGTTGATTTCCTTTCATATTGTTGCTCTTGTGCCAGCATTGAGTTCTAGATTGATGACAGTAAAAGGGATCAGAGCCAGCATTTTTCTTCACCAAAATGTCTTTTTCACACTGTTGTTTTTCTGTCGTCGTTAAGTTCCTGATGGATGGCATCACAAAGAGTCAAAGGTGGCATTTTTCTTCACCAAAAGGCCGTCCCGTTTAGGTCTATGGGATTATGTGATTCTTATTCATATTTTTTCAGAAGGGTGAGAAATGAAACAATTATTTTAGTTAATCATGGTTTATATTGAGGTAATTCTTAAAAAGAAATGATCTTTGACTTCAATAATGCATTCAAAATTTGTTTTGGGAGAAAATTTGAAAATCAGGAGGCTAGTGTATTGTACTTATACTGCAATTGTATTTCTCAAATTTCAAAACTGTTACTTTGACTTTCTTTCATAGAAAAAATATGTTTCTTTAACTTTTCTTCTTCTAAATATTGGACAATCAAAAGATTGCAAAAGTCCACCAAGTGTGTCATTGCATGTGTTCTACGTTTATTATATTTGAGCAGATTACATTTTATTTTTCTTCACGGTTGGTAGCCTCATATTTTGCATTTCATTTATCCCAATAGCATGGTATTGCATTTTAATTTTTAGTCTACACGGCATTTTATTTTTCTAGTCTAGTAACCCAAAACTTGCGTTTTCATTTCTCCTACTAGTTGTCTGGACTCGAACCTAATCCCACCAACAGTTTAGGCTTGGAGTACATTTTGCATTTCTCCTACTAGACATTTGGGTTTGGTTCCAATCCCACTGAATAGTTTAGATTTAGAAAACACTTTTAATTTACTGTTAAAGAGTCTTAGTATCTGTCATGCACCCTTCTATCTCTCCTCTTTTTGGTGAGTTTCAGCATCCTCCGTGCACTGTTCTATCACTCTTCTTGGCAATCACACTTTTAATTAGATGTTACCAAGTTTCAACAACTGCCACACACCCTTTTATCCCCTTCTTGGAGCGTAATCGCATCCTTCCATGCATCCTTTTATTTTCTAGTAGAGCGTAATTGCTTCCCTCTACATACCTTTTTCTTATTATGAGAACTCACTTTTTCTTGATTGATTTATTTAGTAATTGTATTCCATCATACTCATTGTGTTTCATGTTCAGAAGTTCTGAGTGCTCAGACTTCTTTGTATGCAAAGATCCTCGACTGGTCACACACTTGCCTGATTACAATTCATTTATATTTGAATTACGTTTCACCCTGATTTTCATGGCAGGATACATAGGCAGCTGTGCACGAGTTTGTTCACATTTTGCATTTCACCATATCACTTTGATAAGTAATGCCTAATATTTCATATTGTTTGTCTTGGTTCGCCCTGCAACTAACGAGACACACATAAGTAATTTGGTATCTATATCTTGAATTTTTTCAAAATTCCAGATAAATAAGGGCAAATTGTAGGCATGAAATTTTTATTATTGTTTCTGTTAGGAAATTGGTTTAATTTTTTTAGACAAATTTTTTGTTTTATGTGCAAGTAACTGGTTTTCTAATTGTTTAGTTACTTGGAATAGTTGTCAAGTTATTTTCTATTTGTATTTGTTTAGGAATTAGAAATTATTTCTTATTTTATTTAAGTTTAGAAACTAGCATTGGTTTCCTATTTTTATTTGGTTCTTGGCCAAGTAATGCATCTTATAAATAGGTGGGGGTTGGTATACTAGAAAGTGGCACACAAGATTGGCATGTAACCATATACATGAGGTGAGAGAGGGTTCTTGGGAGACAAGAGATGCTATACAAGAATTGAACTTAGGGTTCAGGTTGTATTCCTGTATAGGATTTTCCTTTCATAATAAAAAATAAATTTTCTCTTCCTGGACATAGGCTCAGTGATGGAGCCGAACCACGTTCAATCTTGTGTGTCATTTATCTTTCATACTTATGACTTACTATCATTAAATTTGTTATGTACTTGATATCTCAATAGTCATTTGTTCCGTACTTGGATCCCAACAATCAGAGTGGGGTTCATAGTTGGATCTTGGTTAATTATTGAGATCAAATGGATTAGTGACTATTACTAATTCAACAATTTAATAGTTGATATCTTTGTTTCAATGGCTGGCCAAGAAGCATTGATGGTGAAGGATGGGAAGTCGAATAGCATGTAGACACTTGACGGTGAATTTAAGCAGGTGATTCAAGGGTTAAAGGAAAGATGAAGTCCAATGTTGATTTTGAACGTGAATCAATGGAGATTTTCTCACAACTTCAATAGTTGATACTTTATTCCAAATGGTTTTTAGATTCGGATTATGTTTTTTAGATAGTGTGCCATATGTCCTAAATAAACAAAAGGATCTAATTTCTAAGCACCAGAAACTCTGATAGTTACAAGGTTTTGGTTGTAGGTGGAGTTTTAAAAATCACACATGGTGAAATAGTTTTGAGGATGAGAAGAAGTATGGTGATTTTACCATTTGGTTGCCTTAATGGATAGAAATAGAGCTCACAAAAGGGGATCTCGAGTTGCAAATGGTAGTAAGAAAAAATCCTACGAAAGAGAGATGGTGAATTGAGGCACCTTCTTATGAGTCAACTGGAAGTTAGATTCAGAATAACTACACATGTTCATTTGCCAATTGAATCAATTAGTGCCAGGACTGTATTGATTCAAATGTGTAATTCAATACCATATTATTTGGTAGTTAAAGACAAATGGCTGCTAAAAAAAATATCCGCAAAAGTGGAAATTTGTTAGAAAATTGGCCTAATTTCATTTAGACAGGTTTTTTATTTTGTGTGCAAGTAACTAATTTTCTAATTGTTTAGTTACTTAGAATAGTTGTCAAGTTATTTCGTATTTGTATTTGTTTAGGAATTAGAAATTATTTTTTATTCTATATAAGTTTAGAAATTAGCATTGGTTTCCTATTGTTATTTGGTTCTTGGTCAAGTAATGTATCTGTAGACACCAAATTTTGAATAATTTTATGTGCCATCTATTTCATGATTTTCATTTTAGATTGCTTACATTCGTTGTTTATTTTTAGTTTAATTTTTAGTTTTAGCTTTTAAGTTTAAAATTAGCGTAGAGTTTTTAGAAAAAAGAAAAGGAAAACATCAAAAATATGTTGTAGTCATTTTGTTTTTATTCAATGCTTTCTTGAAAAGAAAAATTCAAAAACAAATAGGCTTTAGTTGGATTGGAAAAATGAAAAAAAAGAGAAAAAGGAAAAAGGAAAATTTGTTCACAAAAATATATTTATTTCTTTAAATTCAATCTTTGGGCACTTTAGTTATTTTTATTAAGTTATTTTGAGGAGAAAGAAAATGAAGAAAAATGAAAAATTGAAAATTAAAATGGCCATTTTTGTTTAGTTTTTGTTTAAAATTACTTTTGTTTTGTTATTATTATTATTACCTAGTTTGTGTAATTTTGTTGTTATTATTATTCATATTTTGTTTTATCATTTCTGTAATTATTATTGTAAAAAAAAAAAAAAAAAAAAAAAAAAAAAAAAAAAACCTGCTACGCGACATGCAAGCTAATGAAGCTTGCAAGGGAACTTTGAGGCGGCTCCTTAGCTGCAATTACAGAAGAAGTTGCTGGGGTTTAGGGTTGGAAGGGTGCCATATAAAAAGAAAATAGAAAGGCTACGACAGGGGGTTTTTTCGGACAGCCGCAACTTGGGCTGGAGATAGAGAAAAAAAACAGCAGAGGAAAAAAACAAAAGGGAGAAGAAAAGGGGTTCAGGCGGAGGGTTTTCAAGAGGAAGGTTTGCATTTTGGGAGGCAGCCGCAAGGGAGAGCTTGTTCGTGGGGAGAACCAAAAGGAGAGAGCTAAGAAAAGGCCGAGAGAAAGAAAAGAGAACGGCTGTGAGAAAAATCTGAAAGCTTCTAACGGCTGGGGTTCGGTGAGTGGGCAGAAAGAAAAAAAAAAGGAGTGAGTGAGGAGAGAGGAAGGGTCTCGTGACTGGAAAAGAGGAAGCTTTGAAAGGTTCACTACACTTCGAATCGCATCAGAAATGCAGCAGGAACCTTGTGACCCCGAATGAGAAAACCCACGTTCTGAACAGGTAGTCTTCAACCTTTCTCTTTTTCATTTCCATTCCATGTTAACATCTGGTCTGCGTGACCAGGAATTCTGGTTTCTTTTGCATGCTTGGATGGTGAAATTTATGTGATTTCGTTGTTTAAAATCAAAGATTGATGTTGATTCAACCTTGCTAATGCATCTGACCTACACGCATGGCAGAAAGTTGCGTTCTTTTGCTATTTATTTGTGTTTCTAGCAAAGTTTACAGTAGGAATCCCCTTCCCCTTGCACGATGTTGTTGCTAGCTGTTTGTCATGCGAAAGCCCAGGAAATCAGAATTGCAGCAAGTAGCGTTCGTTTTTCCATTTGCTTTCCGTGATTATCTCTCGGTTTGCCGCAGACAATTGCAGCAAACTTCATTTTGTTTGATTGAGTGTTGTGAATTGTGTGAAGGGCTGGATTCACGTGTTGCAGTAGATGTTTGATGTTCGAATCATAGTTGATTTATTTACTCCTACATCAGATGTCATGTCGCAAGCTTTACAAAAATTGCAGACAATCGAATAGCAAGATGCCGAACCATTTTTGCATTTTTTTTTCGTTGTCTTGTACCAGATCTTGCTAAGTTCCTTGCTTGTTTGAATGGCGGTGATTGTGGGGTTGTTTTTTAGTTGAATTCGTGGTGTGGGTTTGGAAATATCTAATAAAAGAAGCCTGGGTTTGAGGGAAGGCGCGGCAAATCCTCTTTTCAGTTTTTATGAAGTAGTTGCAGGAAGTTTCACATGAAATTTGCAGAATGTAATGAAAGCTTCGTGTGCACGCATGTAAAATATTTCCAAAAGTTGCACGGCTGCCCCACTAACTCTATGCATAGATGTGTTTCGGCTAAGCAAAAAGAAAAATGTAAATACAGCAGCTTGCTTGATGGTTTTGTCGATTGCTGAAACTCCTGCTGCATTCTGTTCTTGCTGTTTTCTTTATCTTTGGCAGTCATCAACTCAGTTTTTTCTGCCTTAGTCTTGAATAAAAGCATGGTATTTGATTTGGTAGATGATTAGGGAGTCCAATGCAATGTTGCTGCCTTTAATCTACATGAACTTTAGGCTGCCGAACCATTCCATATGATGTCTGTCCAGAATTTTGTAATGCATTAGCTCCTTTGTTGTTCTTGTTTGTTTGGAATTAAGGTTAAGTAACTTGTTGTTTAGTTAGAGTTATGATGTTGGGATTGGAAAGTATCCAACCAAAGCCATGTAGTTAAATCAAAAATCTGGTTTGCATGATAAGCTGTGGCTGGAAAAGAAAATTGCATCAAGCTTCATTCGTTGCTGCTAAAAGTCTTTTGTTGCTGGAATGATTTCCAATTTGTTGTACCAGATTTGCATACAAAACATCTTCATTTTGGCTCTTACATGTATGATGAATTTGGCAGGAACTTGAAATTGGACTTTGTTTTGAGAGCTTTGTCTTGTTTTCTTAGAAAATCTGTCATGCAAAGTGTAAAGGCTTCAAAGCCTAAGAAAAATATTTGCAGAAGCATTCTTCTACGTGATTGCATGGGTTTTGCATGAAAATACTTTTGAATTTTGCCTTTTGATCCTTCAAGTCCCTTTTGTTGCACTAAGGCACAATTATGAACTGATTCCTTGCAATTAGGTCCTAAGGAATTTGCATTTCAATTATTGTTTGGCTTTATTATTATTTTGGGGACCTTTGAAGTTCTTAAGTGTTTCGATTGAGCTCGAATGGGTGACTAATGTTGCAATTATTTCCCTCTTACATGACAATTTGCCTTGGCATGTTTTTATGTGACTTGTGGACAATGTTAATAGATTTCTAGGACGAAATCATGAAAGCTTGGTAACCTGGAAGCATTGGTGGTCTTGATTTCGTTTGATTTAAATTTTTGCTTAGCTAAATTTTGTTATTAAACTTTAATGAATAAGTTTCCATTTTCTCCTTTTTCATCTGATTGTGAGGGATCCCACCTTCGACCACTCAATTTCGTACTCCATTTTAGACTATTGATTTTTTTATTTATTTATTTAGGACCGAGTTTGCCTCCCCCTTGCATGGTTTATCCCATCTTTAATTATCATTTCGTGCTTAATTTCCACTTTTATGTTTCATGTGATTATTCGATAATTTAAGTGGTACCTTGACCTTTTTATTATTTTGGAGGGTAAGTTAGTAATTTCGCTACGTTAGGGCGTCGCTTCAAGGGAGGTACACTCTCTCCCTCACTTTGCACTTCGTTTGATCCTATGTGCTCCTACGTGTTATGTGAATATGCATGCCTACTCCGCTTTTCTTACCTCCTTGCATGCATTTACTTGCTTTTACTTTTATTTAAGTTTTATGGGGTATGTGTACACCTCTTGGTTTGTAATAGATAGGGCTCGGAGAGCATCTGTCCCTTTCCCCTTCCCCTTTATGCTTTTATGGGGTATGTGTACACCTCTTGGCTTGTAATAGATAGGGCTCGGAGAGCATCTGTCCATTTCCCCTTCCCCTTGGTTGCTTGCTTTTGTTGCTACATGTTTAATTGCTTTATTAGGCTCTTGCATCTAGTCGAGCATGCTAAGTGCTACGTTGCTACGTGTTTACGAGCGTTTTGGCATGTCTACTCGCTTTCCATAGCCATGAATGAATGTGATGGATGAATGTACGTTTCCGCTAGTCCAACGCTAGTCGGAATTCATAGAATGGGCTAGTCCAACGCTAGACCCTTAGGGATTTCCCTTCATTAGCATATCATTTGCTTGTTCACCACATATCATGCATTTTTCTTAGTTTTATCACTTGGCATGCTCCTCGAACCCCCTTTCCCTTCATTTTAGGATTTTTGCATATCATGATAGTTGTAGGGTCCATTTGCTTGAGGGTCCCCTTCCGATAAGGGAAACGAGCGAGTGTGGCTACTCGATAGCCTTAGCACGCTAGTTTCGCCTTCTAATCAAAGGGAAAATCAAGTCACGATTTAGGTCTCCCCGTACCCAATATGCATGAATTCCCTAGGCTCATGCATTCTCAATCCACTCTATCATTACACTTTCACTTTTGTCTCATTCGCACACGTGCACCTTTTTATCACTTTCACTTGCACACGAACACTTTTTTATCTCCACTTGCACACGAACCCTTTTATCTTCACTTGCACACGAACATTTTTATCTTCACTCGCACACGAGTACTTTCATCTACATTTGCACACCTTCACTCTTATCTTATTACTTTTATCATTTTTCTCACTTCACACAAACTCACACTTTCACATGGCATGCATTCCACTCATTTTTCACGTCATTTAGGTTTAGGTGTGACCTCTCCAAAAGGATCATTATTGGGCTTCACAATTAATGTGATTGGCACCACTCAACCTTTGAAGAGAAATTTCCCCCAATCCCCCTAGGTCTAGGTTTTTGCATTCATATAGACATATCCAATACGCAATACATACCTTGGGTAGAAAAATTAGGAAAAATTGGTTTGAGTCGCGCAACTAGCCTTGGCTAGGTCAAAGGGGTGCCTTGGATTCTATCCTTGCCTTCCCCTTTGTCAAACGTGACCCCCGAACCTTTTTCTTTGGCTTACGTGGACTAGGAGTCGTTTTAAAAAGGGTTTTACTACTTTGTTTTTAAAAAACACTTTTTTGGGTGACTTGGTACACCCCAAATCTATACCAAGTGGCGACTCCGTTTTCATATTTAAAAAACCCTTTTTAAATTTTCATTTGGCCAAATCGTCGCTTTCCAAAGTCCCATGGCCTATTTACTTTTCATTTTGCACACGTTCACACCACACATCACTCACACACACAATTCATTCAAAAAGTGGGGCGCGACAGTTGGCGACTCCACTGGGGACTTCCTAAGTGTGTCCAAGCATTTGGCTTAGCCATTCATTTCCTTTTTCTACCCTTTTTATGCATTGTATTTGGATATTAGGGTTGCATTTTCTATTTAGGACTTTTTCGCCTCGCGCGCGTATCAAACTATTCCCTCACTCACGTGTGTATGATTGGTTGATTGGATGTATGTATCTCGCGCTTGCATTGCATTTGGGGGGGTGTGTGTCACCTTTAGAGCCTCGCGTGGTTCTCACCCCTTTCCCTCAAAATAGGGAGCACTTCATACGTGCACGTCTATTTACTGTTATCCCATTTTATTTTATTTTTCGTGGGCGTTTCCCACACCGCCTTATAGGATTAGGATCGATTGCCTTGGGTAGGCGGCTAGTGTGCTCTGCGCCCATAGCGCTACCTAAGGGATCACTCGAGCCACCGATCAAAGGCCCTGGGAGTGATGACCCTTCGCCTTTAGGTCTGAAGGCTTGGGAGCCGAGACTTATCGAGTCTAGTTGCATTAGTGAGCCCCAGCCTCATGCATCCATATTAGTTTGCCTAGGTTAGAGTCAACCTCACCCTTTTAAGTACATTAGGCACGAGGGAAGGGGTTCCACCCCTTTTACTTGTTTTTATTGTATTTCTTTTCTTAATTGCTCCCAATGTGTTATGTGTACTATCAATTGCACTAACCATTCTTTTGTTTTCCTGGCTTGCATTCATATGCCTTAGCAATAAGAGGCCTCTTTGGCGCTCTTTTAGTGACTCACCCACTAGATGACTCACATGTTTAAATTTCAGTTATTGCATTTGATTTTCAATAAATACATTTCATTTTAGGCCTTTGTCCCCCGATGCATTATTTATACCCTTTAGGCCATGTTTGTCACATGTCTATATCGCTTTAATAAAATGGCATCATGCATAAACTCTAGAAAAGGAATGCCATTTAGGGGATCCCGTGTTAGGAATAAACCACCCCATGTCTCGGATATATAATCCAAATGAGACTTGCACGTTTACATTTTGTACCATCCAAAGGGGTAGTGCACAAGGTAAGGTAGGATCCGATCATGTTCATAGAGTGATTTTTGGAATATGAACATCTAATAATCACTTTTTGGCCATTTTATCAAAAATTGGTAAAAATCCCTTGCGTGAAGGACATTAATTTGAAGAAATTCACAAGTGATTCCTCCTTTTGAGACAACAAATAAATTGAGGCCAAAATTTGATTTTTAGAAGCTCATAAACTAATGCATCTCAATAATTTTGAAATAACCAATGGCCGGACAATTCAACCAATCCATTTTGCCAATTCATTCAATAAATCGTCAATTCATTTGACCAATTTCCCCTTTTTAGGGTCATCTGGTCGATTTTGAATAAATCATCAAATCTTTTGACCAATTTACCCTTTTTAGGGTCATTCGGTCGCTTTTGAATAAGTTATCAATTCAATTGACCAAATTACCCTTTTTAGGGTCTTTTGATCAATTTACCCATTTTTAGGGCAACTGAGCCGATTTTGAATAAATCAAGTTTCGTTCAATCTGTTTGATCAATTTACCCTTTTTAGGGTGATCTGATTAATTTGGGATAAATTTCATTCAATTCATTTGACCTGTTTCCCTTTTTAGGGTAATTTGGTCGATTTTAAATAAATTGTCAATTTCATTCAACCCATTTGCCCTATTAGGGTTTCATTGTCAAATTCCAAATTGGGAAATCTAGTCAATTTTGAAAAACCGTCCATTGCATCCAATCACTTGATCAATTAGGGTTTTGACCCGTAATTCACTGAGAAATTTTATCAACGAATTCCAATCTCTTTGATAGGAAGTTCGTCAAGGTCAAACCCGTGCGTTTTTGCAAAATCTTGTACCGATCAAAAGTGATCAATCCCTGCGGACGAGGTCCTTATTTTGACAAACGTCCCTTCTCATTCAAATTGACCAAATTCTTTTCAAATTATTTTTCACTCAAATGAGTTGATCAGATCCGTCAGGTATGGTATAGTGCTTACCCTAGAGGATTGCATTTTCATGCTAGGCCTACCCTTGGCATAAAAAGGGCTCCCCAATAGGACATGCATCCGAATTTTTTGGATAGTTACTAACTCTTGCCTTTTTCTTTTCCTTTTCTTTATTTTTATTGGAATATCTAAGCGAGGGTTGAATCTAAAGGCATTCTTTCAAAAATTTTCAGGTAGTATTTAAACATAGCTTCTCGTCGAAACCCCATCAAAACGCGATCCCGTAGTCAAGCCCAGAGGAGTCGTGTAAACATGAGTTCACAACCGGAACTGTCGGATAAGTCTGCTACTACAGCCCAACCTGAGACTGCAAGTTTGGGGGCCCAACTGACCGAGATGCTTACGAAGTTTGGTGAAATGGCAACTGAAATGGCCGCCCGAAAGAAATTAATCGATGAGCTTATCAGTAGTGGAGTTCAACCTGAGCCTGAACCCGTCAGTCAGCCGGAGCCAGAATCGTTTGGCATAGCCACGACCCAAACCACTTTTGCTCCACCTTTCATTATTCCACCCGAAGGAACTTTCACCTATCCTACCATACATTTGCCATACACTTACCCTCCTCATCCTTCATTTTTTCTTACTCACACGCGAGGTCCACCACCCCAAATCACTTCAAATATACCACCTGAGCCACATACCTTTTATCACCCTGTTGCTGAGCCATTCCTACCAGACCATATTGTTCAAACCAAGGCAGAAATGGGGGAATCTTCTGCTCCCGTTGATATAAAGCTGCTCAAACGCCTCGATCGTTTTGATGAATTTATGAGAAGGAGTCAGGGGTTAAACAAGCAAGGAGTCTTGGATTACGATGAGCTTTGCCTCTTTCCAAATGTGCAATTGCCTGAGGGGTTCAAAACCCCTAAGTTTAACAAGTACGATGGAACTGGCAATCCCAAAACGCACCTCCGCCTGTTTGCCAACAAATTGGGAAGGCCCATAGACGACGAGAATTTGCCTTTACGGCTGTTCCCGGAAAGTCTGGAGGGGGATGCACTCAACTGGTATTCCAAGCTGAAACCCGAAGAAGCAAAGACCTGGCTGGACTTGTCCAACGCTTTTGTAAAGCAGTACGAGTATAATTGCGAGTTGGCTCCAACACGAACCACGTTGGAAGGGACAAAGAGGAAGCCGTCTGAGGACCACAAAACCTATGCTAAGAGATGGAGGACAATAGCTGCCAAAGTCGAGCCATCGATGACTGAAGACGAAATCATACGGACTTTCATTAAAGCACACGATCCCCCGTACTTTGAAGAAATTTTCCGCATGACTGGATGTTCGTTCGCCGCCATTGTCAATAAACTTGAGGAGTACGATGACTTCGTGAAAGATGGGAAGATTGTTAATGTCTCTGCCCTCAAATCCCAGTTGGATGCTTTGCAAGGACAGGGGACTAGTGAGAAGAACCCGCAATTTAAAAAGAAAGAGGGGGAAACTGCCTTTACCTGGAATCAAAACCCTGTCCCAAGACCCAGACCTCGACAATACCCTACCAACTCAAACCCTTACCCCTACTACTCAAATCCTCATCCTGTTTACCACACCAATATCACTCATCCTCGACCTCGCTCAAATTATGCCAACCCGCCTACAACCCCTTTCCAAATATCTCAACCAAGCTTTCAACAAGCTCGTCCTCGGCCTCCTTACCACCGAAGATTTCCCCCACTAAATAGACCCACCTACAACTATCCCCGACCCACTGAAACTTACAATCAAAGCCGTACCCGAACCTTCACCAACCTAGGCAGGCCTTTGGACCAAATGTATGAGCAATTGAGGGTTGCCAACAAAATAGGCGTGATTCCCCCTCCAACTTACCTTCATGGCATGCCTGCTGGGTACAATCCACATGCTATTTGTGCCTATCATTCGGGAGTACCTGGCCACTCAACCGCCGATTGCAGGGCACTTAAGCACAAAGTCCAAGACATGATCGAGGCAGGAGAAATAGTGCTAAGGAAAGGAGGTGAACAAGGGCCGATCATAAGTACGAATCCTTTTCCTGAACACCAGGACACCTTCGAGGCATCCACTTCCAACGACGAAATTTGAAAATCCTGAAGGAGCTTTGCACAATTTGGATGGCCGAGTATTTTCCCTCTCGAAGGGAATTTTGGTAAACCTAGGGGTTGTTATTTACTAAATTTCACAAAAAACTGTTTTTGCATATGTGAATAGTTTAATGAAGGCATCTTTTGCAATTGAGTTTATCTTGTTTCCACTTTGATTTGGAGTTGCATGAAATGCATAGTTTGCTTGATTTGATTATTGTCTTGATTCTTTTAAATTCTTTTAAGATGGCCAAAGTTGAAATTATTTGACCCTCTGAATATCACTGTTCTGGAATTCGATGAAGCCGCACATTGAAAATCCCTTCATTTAAAAATCCTTGCATTAAGAACTCCCTTCCTTGAAAAACCTTCATTGAAAATCCCTTATAAAACTTGCTTCATTGAAATCCCTCCATTGAAAATCCATCCCTTGGAAAAACTTTCATGGAAAAGGCCAAGATCCCTTCATTGATAAAAATTCCTCCCCTGCCAAGCTCGAAGCTGATTGGTCAGAGTAGGGTTACCAATGATTGATTCTAATTGATGAAAAACAGCTGAATGTCATAAGCATGATCTATGTCCGCCACCGATCTTCTAACAAAGTGCTAAAGCGATGAAAGACGAAGTCGAAGTGCTAATGTGATTCAAGTTGACAAAGCTTATTGGATGTTCAAGAGGTATTGCCTGGAGGAGTACTCATTTTGGGCAGAAATGGAAGGACAGACGTTCCCTCGACTTATCAACTCAGACATGTGTAAGAAATTTTTTATTTGATTATGCAAATTTCTTTTTGGAAATCGTGCAAGGGACGAGGCACAAGTCAGGCCATCTTCCTTTCCAATCAAAACATTTCATCCCTAGTCATCCCCTTTGAGCTATCAGAACAATAATTTTCGTTTGGCAACCCCTGAGAACTGCAAACCCCACACTGGGGCAAATTCATTTTGAAAATGATCAGAAAGGAAAGAAAAACCCCACACTGGGGCAAATTTATTTTTGCAAAAGAAGAAAAAAGAGAAAAGGGGAAAAACCCCACACTGGGGCAAATTTAGTTTTTGAAGAAAAATGCAAAAGTGAAAAGTGCAATGAAAAGCACGAAGAGAAAAATCCAATCAAACTGGGGCAAAATTTTCCTCAGTTTCGTTCAAAATTGGAAGTAATTTCAAAATGATGCAATCTCAGGCTATTTCACACCCCCCTCATCAAAATTTGCTTTCAAGCCTCAACGTTTCTTGAAAAACACCCCACCTGACTTCATTTCAAAAAGCCCAAAGTCCTGGCTTTCGTCATTTGCCGTATTTTCTATTGGAAGTTTGCTAATCAACTGACAAGTGATGTCCATAATGCCTTCGCCTAATCTTACAAGGGAAGCGCATTTTACTGATGTCAGCAATCTTCAGTTCATGCTCCTGAGTCGATTATGGTTTAGTTTTTCCATTGCTCCTTAGGTGAAAACCCGAAAGGGCACCTCAGAAGAAAAGGAACAAAACAAAAGAAAAAGAGAAAAAACAAAAACAAAAACAAAGCAAAAGGAAAAGAGTGGGAGGAACCTTGGTGAAAACCCGAAAGGGCGTCAAGGTAGGATCTCTGCAATGAGCAAGCACAAGGAGGAACAACTGGTGGTTTGGTCCATTTGGACTTCTCCTCATTTTTGTCATACCTCTGTCAATATTGAATTCCAGAACAAGGATATTCAGAGATTCGAATACGAGTCCTGGGGCCAAAACTGGGTCCTTTTGAAAGGCATTTTTTTGGCAAATACATTCTTAGGAAATTCATTTTTACCAAATTACTTGCATTCATTGCATTTTTGTAGAATTTAAGCACAAATGGTTATGTGTGCATTCTTGTATGACATATTAATTTTCTTGCATACTTCATTCTTTATCTTTGAATTTTGGTGAATAACAACCCCCGTGGTTTATTCGAAGCATACTTGGGTTCAGTCATCTCCAGAAAAGGGTTAAGGTTCAACAAAGTCAGTTACGCAGACTTCACAATATGGCAAAGCACATACCTGATCAGTTTGTAAATCGGAAAAGCCTTAGGGTGCAAAATCCAACTCAATCGGCTGCCGCAACAAAAGTCGATAAAGGCATCGAAAGACTCATGTTTACACGATTCTCAAAAGGCAAGCGGATCAAATGATGGTGGCAATTCTTTTGTTTTTTTCTCTTTTGCAGAAAAACTGCATGCACAGATGAAAGTAATCACACCTCGCACTGGAATCGGTGTCGGAAAGAGTCCTCCGGTGAACAAAGGCAGATTGAAAATGTCGTAAGCAAATTTCATCAAAAATGCAATAGCATGGCGATATGGAATCAACTCTGGACTCACATTGCAAAAATGCATCATACTGGGGCAAATTAATTTCTTGGAAAGATTTTCAAAAGTCAAAAAAAAAAAAAATTCATCATCAATCAGAAATCAACACAAATTTTATCAAAAGCATTTTCGGGTCAGTCCCATGATCGAAAGCATTTTCGGGTCAGCCCCACGATCAAAGCATTTTCGGGTCAGTCCCATGATCAAAGGCATTTTCGGGTCAGTCCCATGATCAAAGCATGGATTTCAGATCATTTTCGGGTCAGTCCCACGATCAAGAGCATTTTCGGGTCAGTCCCGCGATTCAAAGCCTGTTCGGGTCAGTCCCGCGATTAAAATCTTATTCGGGTCAGTCCCACGATCAAAAGCATTTTCGGGTCAGTCCCATGATCAAAAGCTCATTCGGGTCAGTCCCACGATCAAGAGCATTTTCGGGTCAGTCCCATTTCCGGGTCAGTCCCACGATCAAAAGCATTTCCGGGTCAGTCCCATGATCAAAAGCATTTTCGGGTCAGTCCCAAGATCAAAAGCATTTTCGGGTCAGTCCCAAGATCAAAAGCATTTCCGGGTCAGTCCCATGATCAAAAGCATTTTCGGGTCAGTCCCACGATCAAAAGCATTTCGGTCAAAGTGCCCATGATCAAAAGCATTTTCGGGTCAGTCCCATGATCAAAACCGTTTTCGGGTCAGTCCCACCATCAAAAGCATTTTCGGGTCAGTCCCACGATTCAAAGCTTATGCGGGTCAGTCCCACAATTCAAAGCTTATTCGGGTCAGTCCCGTGATTAAAGCTTGATCGGGCCAGTCCCATGATTTGAATTTCCTTCTCTAGTCAATCCCAAATTTAAATTTCTGTTCGGGTCTATCCCGTGGGTCTATCCCAATTTTACGTTTCTGTCCGAGTCTATCCCGATTTTTAAAATTTCCTGTCAGGGGTCAGTCCCCATCGTTTGAGTAATTCGGCAGCCGAATAACACAGGTAAGTATTTGGTGTCTATTTCTTTGCCTCAAGTTTTTTCAAAACTCAGACAAAGAGGGGCAAACTGTAGACACCAAATTTTGAATAATTTTATGTGCCATCTATTTCATGATTTTCATTTTAGATTGCTTACATTCGTTGTTTACTTTTAGTTTAATTTTTAGTTTTAGCTTTTAAGTTTAAAATTAGCGTAGAGTTTTTAGAAAAAAGAAAAGGAAAACATCAAAAATATGTTGTAGTCATTTTGTTTTTATTCAATGCTTTCTTGAAAAGAAATAATTCAAACAAATAGGCTTTAGTTGGATTGGAAAAATGAAAAAAAAGAGAAAAAGGAAAAAGGAAAATTTGTTCACAAAAATATATTTATTTCTTTAAATTCAATCTTTGAGCACTTTAGTTATTTTTATTAAGTTATTTTGAGGAGAAAGAAAATGAAGAAAAATGAAAAATTGAAAATTAAAATGGCCATTTTTGTTTAGTTTTTGTTTAAAATTACTTTTGTTTTGTTATTATTATTATTACCTAGTTTGTGTAATTTTGTTGTTATTATTATTCATATTTTGTTTTATCATTTCTGTAATTATTATGTAAAAAAAAAAAAAAAAAAAAAAAAACCTGCTACGCGACATGCAAGCTAATGAAGCTTGCAAGGGAACTTTGAGGCGGCTCCTTAGCTGCAATTACAGAAGAAGTTGCTGGGGTTTAGGGTTGGAAGGGTGCCATATAAAAAGAAAATAGAAAGGCTACGACAGGGGGTTTTTTCGGACAGCCGCAACTTGGGCTGGAGATAGAGAAAAAAAACAGTAGAGGAAAAAAACAAAAGGGAGAAGAAAAGGGGTTCAGGCGGAGGGTTTTCAAGAGGAAGGTTTGCATTTTGGGGGGCAGCCGCAAGGGAGAGCTTGTTCGTGGGGAGAACCAAAAGGAGAGAGCTAAGAAAAGGCCGAGAGAAAGAAAAGAGAACGGCTGTGAGAAAAATCTGAAAGCTTCTAACGGCTGGGGTTCGGTGAGTGGGCAGAAAGAAAAAAAAAAGGAGTGAGTGAGGAGAGAGGAAGGGTCTCGTGACTGGAAAAGAGGAAGCTTTGAAAGGTTCACTACACTTCGAATCGCATCAGAAATGCAGCAGGAACCTTGTGACCCCGAATGAGAAAACCCACGTTCTGAACAGGTAGTCTTCAACCTTTCTCTTTTTCATTTCCATTCCATGTTAACATCTGGTCTGCGTGACCAGGAATTCTGGTTTCTTTTGCATGCTTGGATGGTGAAATTTATGTGATTTCGTTGTTTAAAATCAAAGATTGATGTTGATTCAACCTTGCTAATGCATCTGACCTACACGCATGGCAGAAAGTTGCGTTCTTTTGCTATTTATTTGTGTTTCTAGCAAAGTTTACAGTAGGAATCCCCTTCCCCTTGCACGATGTTGTTGCTAGCTGTTTGTCATGCGAAAGCCCAGGAAATCAGAATTGCAGCAAGTAGCGTTCGTTTTTCCATTTGCTTTCCGTGATTATCTCTCGGTTTGCCGCAGACAATTGCAGCAAACTTCATTTTGTTTGATTGAGTGTTGTGAATTGTGTGAAGGGCTGGATTCACGTGTTGCAGTAGATGTTTGATGTTCGAATCATAGTTGATTTATTTACTCCTACATCAGATGTCATGTCGCAAGCTTTACAAAAATTGCAGACAATCGAATAGCAAGATGCCGAACCATTTTTGCATTTTTTTTTCGTTGTCTTGTACCAGATCTTGCTAAGTTCCTTGCTTGTTTGAATGGCGGTGATTGTGGGGTTGTTTTTTAGTTGAATTCGTGGTGTGGGTTTGGAAATATCTAATAAAAGAAGCCTGGGTTTGAGGGAAGGCGCGGCAAATCCTCTTTTCAGTTTTTATGAAGTAGTTGCAGGAAGTTTCACATGAAATTTGCAGAATGTAATGAAAGCTTCGTGTGCACGCATGTAAAATATTTCCAAAAGTTGCACGGCTGCCCCACTAACTCTATGCATAGATGTGTTTCGGCTAAGCAAAAAGAAAAATGTAAATACAGCAGCTTGCTTGATGGTTTTGTCGATTGCTGAAACTCCTGCTGCATTCTGTTCTTGCTGTTTTCTTTATCTTTGGCAGTCATCAACTCAGTTTTTTCTGCCTTAGTCTTGAATAAAAGCATGGTATTTGATTTGGTAGATGATTAGGGAGTCCAATGCAATGTTGCTGCCTTTAATCTACATGAACTTTAGGCTGCCGAACCATTCCATATGATGTCTGTCCAGAATTTTGTAATGCATTAGCTCCTTTGTTGTTCTTGTTTGTTTGGAATTAAGGTTAAGTAACTTGTTGTTTAGTTAGAGTTATGATGTTGGGATTGGAAAGTATCCAACCAAAGCCATGTAGTTAAATCAAAAATCTGGTTTGCATGATAAGCTGTGGCTGGAAAAGAAAATTGCATCAAGCTTCATTCGTTGCTGCTAAAAGTCTTTTGTTGCTGGAATGATTTCCAATTTGTTGTACCAGATTTGCATACAAAACATCTTCATTTTGGCTCTTACATGTATGATGAATTTGGCAGGAACTTGAAATTGGACTTTGTTTTGAGAGCTTTGTCTTGTTTTCTTAGAAAATCTGTCATGCAAAGTGTAAAGGCTTCAAAGCCTAAGAAAAATATTTGCAGAAGCATTCTTCTACGTGATTGCATGGGTTTTGCATGAAAATACT